>NC_134907.1:17399233-17489233 GCF_041734735.1 Babylonia areolata
CTAGCCTTGAGTGCACGTATCTATCTGTCTATTTATCTATCTATCTATCTATCTATCTATCTATCTATCTATCTATCTATCTATCTATCTAATGATGATGATGAAGTCTCCCGTCGGACCGACGGATGAGTAGGCAGGCAAGGTTTATCTGTCGGTGTGTGTCCTCGTATGGGAGAAGAGGCCGATTCTGGATGCGCAGCACTTTCCACAGGTGTTGCAAGGGAAAACATCTCCAGAAGTTGAGCCCTGCTTCCTTCGCTAACGCTTCTCCTTAATCTCCTTAGTCTAGCCTTGAGTGCACATATCTATCTATGTATCTATCTAAAGGAGCATAACCCAACGCGCTTTGTCATGCATTAGGTGCTTGGAGAATCTCTCTCTCTCTCTTTCTCTCTCTCTTTCTCTCTCTGTGTGTGTGTGTGTGTGTGTGTGTGTGTGTGTGTGTGTGTGTGTGTGTGTGTGTGTACCTATCAGAAAGGATTTCTTCTTTAGAATTTTGCCAGAGGACAACCCTTTTGTTGCCATGGGTTCTTTTCCGGTGCGCCAAGTGCGTGCTGCACACGGGACCTCGGTTTATCATCTCATCCGAATGACTAGACGCTCAGTTTGATTTTGATTTCCAGTCCAACTCGGGAGAAAGGGTGAGAGCGGGATTCGAACCCAGACCCTCACGGACACTGTACTGACATACTTTAAGCGTCACTTTAACTCTCTCCATACGAACGGCGAAAGAGACGACGTTAACAGCGTTTCACCCCAATTACCATCATCAAAATATTGCAAGCGGAAGGCTCTTATACTCAAGAGGTGAATGTTGACAAAGAATACCACAATTCTGACGGCGGAAGCTAAAGGTTGGGTCATTCAGACACCCACTGGACATCCGAGTGGTCTGTGTAGAGGAGAAGAGAGGACTGGCCGTACTGAGTGAGTTAACCATTCTGCCACCTTCCTTGAAACAAAACAAAATACAACGTCCAATAATACAAAGCCTTCAAATAGAAAAAAAAGAAAATCAGCAACAGCAAATCTGGGGGTAGGTAACTGAATCGGTAGCGTAAGCAGCGCTGACTTGAAGTTGTGAACCTTGTGATTGGAGAGAGTTACTACTATTTAATATTTTTTTAATCATTTCATCTCCTGGCCTCATTGTTTGTTGATTTCCAGTTGAAAAACCACCGAGGCAACCATGTGTTTGTTCTGTATTGTCTGTGTGTTCTGTGTGGTATGTTCAGGATTAAAGAGGCTATGCCAGTCTTGAATAAAAGCTATAATTTGTGTTTGCACATTTCTTCTGTCTTTGCTGCTGTGTGCACATGTCAGATGGTCGGTATAAGGACAGGCCCGGCGCTTCCTTTTTTCTTTGAGGAAGTGTCTGGGTTTATTCCAATGTACCTTTTATTTACCTGTGTGCTAGCTGAATCGGTAGCGTAAGCAGCACTGACTTGAAGTTGTGAACCTTGTGATTGGAGAGAGTTACCACTCTTTACTATTTGTTAATCATTTCATCTCCTGGCCTCATTGTGTGTTAATTTCCGGTAGGAATGTTAACTTGGACAAGAACACTCTCCGCCATAATCAAATTTACTGGCCCACCCCACCAGATGGTCGGGACAGCAGTTGAAAAAAACAGACACCACTGGACACCACCGAAGTTAACTCATCAGCAGTGCAGGGTCTCCTCTGTTGTGTGGCCTCCAGGCGACCGACCTACAATCGATGGTTCTCTGTGAGACTGCCGATGCTGGGACTGCGACAATGACGAGCTCGGGTAGTGGCCGTGCATGGACAGGGAGGGGATGGGGTGGGATCGCTCGGTTTGGGCGGGGATCGATGGACTCGATGGATGAATGATCGGCATGGGAGTAATGCCACTGAAACTGTGCAGATTGCGGGGTGGGGGGGTGGGGTGGGGGCTGCAAAAGCAACAGCAACAGCAACAGCAACAACAACAGCAACACACACACACACACACACACACACACACACACACACACACAGAGCTAATGATGCACAAATAGCCGTTGACAAACACGCGCGCAAACTCTCAGCCAGTGACACACACACACACACACACACACACACACACACGGAGACAGACACACACACACACCATACACACACACACACACACACACACACACACACCATACACACACACACACACACACACACACACACACACATACATACACCATACACACACACACACACACACACACGGAGACAGACACACACACACACCATACACACACACACACACACACACACACACACACACACACACACACACACACACACACACACACACACACAACACACACACACACATAGAGAAAATTGTCCGAGAGAACCTGCTCGTTGAAGATCTCCACAGGACTTTTCGTGGGCGCCACGTGGTCATGCCCGTGCACTTCACGTGCCGCGCGCGCCGCCTGCTGCACCTCCTGAAGGTCTTCTCCTGCCACGGGCGATGCCTTCAACAGCGTTACGCTGAGCTGACTGTCATCATAATTTGATAATGATTTTTGCATGTATTATATCTATAGATATTACACACACACACACACACACACACACACACACACACACACACACACACACACCGTGTATATATGCATGCAGAAAATAAATTACGCACGTTAAAGACCCCATATTCTGTTCGGTGGGTTATGGAAACAAAAAATACCCGGTATGCATCTCCCCCTCTCCCCCCCCCCCCCCAACCCCCCCCCCCCCCCCCACCCCGCACCCACCCACCCCGCACCCAGCTGGAAAACTGACTGTAACTGCATACATGGCGGGGTAAAAACGGTCGTACGCGTAAAATCCCACTCGAGCATACGAGTGAACGTGGGAGCTCCAGCCCACGAACGAAGTAGAAGAAGAAGGAGGAGGAGGAGGAAGAGGAATAGGAGGAGGAAGGAATGAAGCAAGCTAGAAAGGAAGAAGGAAGGAAGGAAGAAGGAGGAGGAGAAGAAGAATAAAAAGAAGAAGGAGGAGGAGGAGGAGTAAGAGGAAGGAAGGAAAGAAGAAGCAGGATGAGGAGGAAGAGAGGAAGAAGAAGAGGAGGAGGGTGAGGAAGGAAGGAAGGAAGGAAGAAGAAGAAGGAGGAGGAGGAGGAGTAGGAGGAAGAGAAAAGAAGGAAGAAGAAGAAGGAGGAGGGGGAGAAGGAAGATGAGGAGGAGGAAGAGGAAGGAAGGAAGGAAGAAGGAGGAAGAGAAGAAGAAGAGGAAGAGGAAGGAAGGAAGGAAGGAAGGAAGAAGAAAGAGCCCAACCTGACGAGGTAGACAGCAAACAGAAAGCTGGCGACCCGCATCGTTAGTTGATGGCTGCGTAGATTCCCTGCAATTAAAAAAAAGAAAAAAAAGAAGATATAATTAGAGAAAGATAAATAGATAGGTTTGTTAGATAGTTAGTTAGCTGGAGAGAGAGAGAGATAGAGAGACAGACAGACAGACAGACAGAGAGACAGAGACAGAGGGAGGGAGGGAGAGAGAGAGGGAGAGAGACAGACAGAGACACTGGGAGACAGACAGATAGAGAGAGAGAGAGAGATGGGGGCGAGAGAGAGAGAGAGAGAGAGAGGGAGAGAGACAGACAGACAGACAGACAGACAGACAGAGAGAGAGAGACGTCACCCTGTTTTACCCCTCTTACACATTTAATATAATCAGTAGGTTTATCGCCACATCTTATTCTTGTTTTAACTAAATCATACATGCTCTTCACACATTTATAGAGCTCTCCAGAAGAGAGAGAAATTGACATCCGGCCGACTACACAGTGCCATAACGTGGAGTGATGGCCTAGAGGTAACGCGTCCGCCTAGGAAGCGAGAGAATCTGAATCTGAGCGCACTGGTTCGAATCACGGTACAGTCGCCAATAATATTCCCCCCCCCCCTCCACTAGACCTTGAGTGGTGGTCTGGACGCTAGTCATTCGGGTGAGACGATAAACCGAGGTCCCGTGTGCAGCATGTACTTAGCGCACGTAAAAAAAAACCCACGGCGACAAAAGGGTTGTCCCTGGCAAAAGTCTGTAGAAAATCCCACTTCGATATGAAAAACAAATAAAACTGCACACAGGAAAAAATACAAAAAAACAACAACAAAAAAACAAAACAAAACAAACAAAAAAACCAAAGAAAACTAACAAACAAACAAGCAAAACAAACAACAACAACAACAAAAAAGAGAAAAAAAAGGTGGCGCTCTCAGTGTAGCGACGCGCTCTCCCTGGGGAGAGCAGCCCGAATTTCACACAGACAAATCGGTTGTGATTAAAAAGAGAAATGCAAATGCAAATATGTTGTTTGTTTTTTTTATGGTGACTGAAATAGCTCAATAAACAGATAACTAAATATCTAACTGAATAAAGGCAATAGAGAAATACAATAAAGCAAAAGAAAGAGAAAATGAAAAAGTTAAGAGGGGCTTATAGCGTAGTGGCTGTAGTGGAATAGCAAAAAAAACAAAAAAAAACCCTTGGGCAGTATTACACACACACACACACACACACACACACACACACACACACACACACACACACACACACACACACACACACACACACACACACTCAGTCACATCTGGAATCTGAAAGAAAGAGGCGTAAAAAAAACAAAAAAAAAAAAAACAAAACAAAAAAAAACCCAAAAAAACACAAAACACACACACACACACACACACACACACACACACACACACACACACACACAACAACAACAACAACAACAACAACAACAACAACAACAACAACCAGTAATAATGACAACGGCATTCAATAAATAAATAAATAAATAAATAAATAAATCAGAAAACACAACAGCAACAACAACAAAAACAACTGAACAACTTACCTACCGACGTGGCAAACAAACAAGAGTATACCTACCTACTCCTCGTCCCAAGCAAAGCACAAAAATGACCAAGAGCTTTCACCACAAGTAACAAGACCAACAGCTTACACAAACAAGTGACCTACCTACCTGTCAATCTATCAGTCTACCTATCTGTCCAAGGTAACTCTCCTGACAAGGTCTGTGAGAATCAGACAGGTGCTTGTTTCCTCGTCAGCCCACTGTCGTGTCTTCGGGAGCTTTTGTGGGCTTGAGTTCGGATCCACAGTTCAAAAGGGCAAGTGGAAAATGACAATGATGGTGGTAGTCATGATGATGATGATAATGATAATGATACTACTACTACTACTACTATTACTACAACTGCTACTGCTATTACTACTACTTGTACTGCTGCTACTGCTGCTGCTACTACTACTACTACTGCTGCTACTACTGCTGCTGCCGCTGTTGCTGCTACTACCACTACTACTACTGCTACTACTGCTGCTGCTACTTCTATTACTAACAACAACAACAACAACAACGATGATGCTGATGACGATGACGATGACGATGATGATGATGCTGATGACGATGATGGTGATGATGATGACGATGATGGTGACGATGACGATGATGATGATGCTGATGACGATGATGGTGATGGTGATGATGATGATGATGCTGATGATAATGACAGCAACAACAGCAAGAAGAAGCAGATGAAGAAGAGCAAGAACAAGAATGATGATGACATGATGATGATGATGATGATAAAGATTATGATAATGATGATGATTATGCTGATGAAGATGATGATGATGATGAAGATGGTGATCATTATTTGTTTTGTTGTTTTTCCCACATAATTATTTTGCTTCATAATTGCGTCTGCCACCCCCACAATCCTCCTCACCCTTTTCTTTTTTCTTTTTTTCTTTCTTCTTCAAGCAGACGTGATGTATCGCGTATGGAACAACCCGCCCGCCTTGACGCTTCCATGAACACTGATCTAAAAATAGAACCCACTCTATTTTTAGATCAGTGTTCCATGAAGCAGACACCGTTCCAGCTTTAGGTGGCCGTCAGTATCAGCAACGCACCAACCAAGGGACAAAACTCATCCCCCAAAACTAAATACTGAAAGTGACGTGTTCCAGGAATTAACATCCTCCACGGACCAATCAGCATCCGACATAATTTGCTATTCACAGTTTCGAACTTTCCCCATTTAAACTTAACAATTTTCAGTCATTCACCATTAGAACTGAAAAAAAAAAAAAAAAAAAAAGCAAACATCAACACTTGTATATGGGTGTGTGTCGGGGGGGGGGGGGGGGGAGGATTTTTATTTCAATTTTGTTTTATGTTTTATGCTGTGACCGAGCCAAGCTGGTATTTTCGCATCTGCCACATCCAAACAACGATCGACTTTTCATGCAAGAGAAGAGAGGGAAGCGAGAGGCTGGAGCTGAATCTCTTACTCCCTGGATACTGAATCTTATTTAACTCACTCAGTATAGCCAGTAGGGGTTTTTCATTAAATTAAATCACCGCTTCTTAAAACAGAGTTGACAATGCCTTTCTTGAATATCCTGGCATTGCTGGCAGAATGTTGCGGGCACCTCTTGTGCTCGTTGGGAGTTTGCTGCCAGCACCTCCTGAAACTGCTGGCAATATGTTGTCAGTGCCTTCTGAAGTTGTCGGTGATCTGCATCCTGCACCTTGCAGAGTGGTTGACAAAGGTTTGTCAGTGTGTCCTGAACTTCATGACTAGCACGTTATACTCGTTCCTCCACATGTTTTTGATGGCGTGTTTGAAATGCCTCCTGAAGTTTTTGATGATGTGTTGCCAGTATCTCGGAAAATTGTTGGCAATGTGTTCCGAGCACCTTCTGAAATTGTTGACAGCCTGTGGCCAGTATCTCGTGGGACTGATAATGTGTTGCCAGCATGTCCAAAACGTGTTGCTGGTCAGCCATGAAATTGTCGCCAGTACGCTGCAAGTGCTTCCTGAAAATGGCGTCAAGGCGTTCCAGTGTTTGCTGAGACTGTTGGCGATCTGTTGGCAGGGTTTCCTGAGACTGTTGACAATCTGTTGGCAGTGTTTGCTGAGACTGTTGACGATCTGTTGGCAGGGTTTCCTGAGACTGTTGACAGTCTGTTGGCAGTGTTTCCTGAGACTGTTGGCAGTCTGAGGGTAGTGTTTCCTGATACTGATAATCTAACAGCGCGATGTCAGTAGCTTCAGAACCTGTTGACAATGTACGTCTGGCCAGTATATCTTGGAACTGGTGACAGTGTGTGCAGCTTCAGAACCTGTTGACAGTGCGTTGCCAGTACGTCTTGGAATTACTGACAATGAATGCGGCTTCAGAACCTGTTGACAATGCGTTGCTAATACATCCTGGAATTGTGCCCTGACAATGTGCTTATCTTCAGAACCTGTTGACAGTATGTTGCCAGTAGGTCTCCGAATTGCTGACCGTGTGTGCGGCTTCAGAACCTGTTGACAATGTGTTGCCAGTAAGCCCTGGAATTGTTGACAGTGTGTTTATCTTCAGAATCTGTTGACAGTATGTTGCCAGCATTGTATTGTTGGTGCCATCTGTAATGGATTTTTTTCCCCTTTCGTTTATTTTCATTTATGTTGTTCAATCATACATTTGTTCGGAAAGTGACGTATGCATTTTGCGCTGGAATTTACTTTCACACGTGTGTGTGTGTGTGTGGGTGTGTGCGGGTGTGTGTGTGTGTGTGTGTGTGTGTGTGTGAGTGCATGCGTGCGTGCGTGTGTGTGTGCGTGTGTGTGTGTGTGTGTGTGTGTGTGCGTGTGTGTGTGTGTGTGTGTGTGTGTGTGTGTGTGTGCGTGTGTGTGTGTGTGTGTATGTGTGTGTGTGTGTGTGTGTGTGTGTGTGCGTGTGTGTGTGTGTGTGTGTGTGTGTGTGTGTGTGCGTGTGTGTGTGTGTGTGTGTAGTTACCCTTTTTATTTGCTTGGTTCTCTGCATAAAGTTTTTGTTTTCGGTGTGGCGAACCCCCCAACCCCACCCCCACCCCCTCCGCCCTCCCCCACTCCCCCCCCCCACTTCCCGATCCCCCCCTCATTCAATTTCCTCCACCCCGACCCCTCCCAACTCACACCTTTTTCTTTTTGTCACGCAGCATTTCTCTGGTTGGCTCTTAACACTTTAGTTACAGCGTATTGGAAGAATGCGTGTGTCAGTCAGGCACCAGCACACCTGATTCTTTTTCTTGTTTTCGTTTATGTTTGTTAATTTGATTATTTGTTCATTCATTCTTTCATTTTTTATTTATATATATTTTTTTTAAATTATTATCACTACTACTACTACTACTACTACTACTACTACTTTTTAAAAAATATATTATTTATTTACTTATTTATGTACGCTTATAGTTGACTTCATCAAGATTTTGCGCCTTATGCATTATTATTATTATTATTAGTTATTATTTTTTTTAATGTATTTATCTATTATTTATTCACCATTTTTTCTTTCTTTTTTTCTCAAGGCCTGACTAAGCGCGTTGGGTTACGCTGCTGGTCAGGCATCTGCTTGGCAGATGTAGTGTAGCGTATATGGATTTGTCCGAACGCAGTGACGCCTCCTTGAGCTACTGAAACTGAAAACTGAAACATTCATTCATTTATTAATTAATAATTAATTTCTATATATTTATTTATGTATGTGTATGTGTATACATGATATGTGTAGCCTGGTCTCTTCCCTATCACTCCTACCTACAGGGCAAAAATACGGCAAAAAACAACAACAAACCGTGCCAGTGGCCTTTCATTCATTTCATCTCTGCCCCCTTCTGTGTCTCGATATCCAGTGTCTCTACATAATACATGTTCTTCTCCAGCCCATAGACTTCCCTTGATAATTATAGTAATGTTCTCCCACTATTTCTACGTATATCTCTATAAAGTCTCGGGTGTCCTCCCAAAAAGTGAACCGCTTTTTGACAAGTACTTTCTCAGTGATAGAGAAACCAAATTCATTGAAATTTTTCACACAGTAATCTTAGGGGATTATCAGCAAGTCTGTAAAATATCTAAAAGTTCGGACGCAAATTATGCGAGTATTGTCAAATTCAAAACAGCATGTCAAAAAAATCCAGTATCAGAGCTGTGCAATGTGACCTTCATCATGTTCAAGCCAGCTGCCAGGTGTTAGCATCTGTCAATCAGTCATCTGTCAAACTTTTAGATATTTTGCAGACTTGTTGATGATACTATCCTAAGATTACTGTGTGAAATTTTTCAATGAATTCGGTTTCAGTCTCTGTCATTGTCAAAAAGCGGTTCACTTTTTTTGGGGGGACACCCGATATATAGAGTCTACCTACATTTGCATCGTTGAGTACTACTCGAAATACAACAAAGTTCATATTCTTTGATGTGTGCGGTTCTTCTCTCAATATAATTATGCCGTGATTATCATGCTCATGTCTTATGTTATTCGGTGTTGTGTAGTGTAGACCCTATTCAGGGCGGGCAATGGGTGGGGATGAAAAACAACAACAAACAAACAAAAAACAACACAGAATCAGAGCTTGTCTATTATCCTCGGAAATAGGTAAAATTATCCTCAGTGTCTTGTCTTGTCTTGTCTATCACTGTCTCTCCCTGTCATGCATACATGCATGAACACGCACGCGCGTGCGCGCGCACACACACACACACACACACACACACACACACGCACACGCCGGCACGAACACGCATTTTCAGAAGAGCCAAGTTGAAAGCAGAATTGA
This sequence comes from Babylonia areolata, assembly GCF_041734735.1. NCBI lineage: Eukaryota > Metazoa > Mollusca > Gastropoda > Neogastropoda > Buccinidae > Babylonia > Babylonia areolata. The sequence goes on from NC_134907.1 coordinate 17,408,864, forward strand.
AGAATAGCTTAGATACCGGGGAGGCAACTGCTGACAAATATAATCTCGGAAAGTTACCACGTTTCTCTCCCATGTTCAAATGACGAACACTTGTATTTGTGTTTCTTTTAAGTTTTTTGTCACAACAGATATCCTCTGTGCGAAATTCGGGCTGCTTTCCCCAGTGAGAGCTCGTCGCTATATTGACAGCGCTATTCTTTTTTTTTTTTTTTCGTTTTTTTTTCCTGCGTGCAGTTTTATTTGTTTTTTCCTGACGACCCGAGAAGTGGATTTTTCAACAGAATTTTGCCAGGGACAACCCTTTTATTGCCGTGGGTTCTTTTACGTGCGTCAGTAAGTGCATGCTGCACACAGGACCTCGGTTTATCGTCTCATCCGACTGACTGGCGTCCGGACCATCACTCAAGGTCTAGTGGAGGGGGACTCGGAAAATACCGGCGTCCGTCTCAGCACGTGTGTATGTGTCAGTGTGTGTGTGTGTGTGTGTGTGTGTGTGTGTGTGTGTGTGTGTGTGTGTGTGTGTGTGTAGATATCTTTGTTTTCAATAAATAAGTGGAAGAAACGTCCGAATAAAAAAAGTCTTGGATTAATTTTCTGGCAGTCTTTCAACTTAAAACTGATTTTCGCTTGGTGTGGGGTAGTGGTTTTAAAGATTTCATTTATGCTCATGTTGGTTGTCAATAATATATATATATGTATCATAATTTTTTGACCCAGTATATATATCAATGTTGTATATGTATGTATATATAATTCCTCCCCCCCCCCACCCCACCCCCCCGTTTTTTTTTCTCTTGTTTCTTTAGTGCAGTATTCCTGTGTTCTTTACTCAATCACTGTAGTACATGAAAATGAGTGACCTTTTGGGCGATTCAGTGGCATCAGTCGGCAGTCACCAGCACACTGGCAAATATTTGATCGGGTTGCTTTCTTGCGTGAAAATATTGTACGGTAACGGTGTTAACCAACAGTCAGTAGGCTTCTTCTTCTTCTGCGTTCACTCGTATGCACACGAGTGGGCTTTTACGTGTATGACCGTTTTTACCCCGCCGTGTAGGCAGCCATACTCCGTTTTCGGGGGAGTGCATGCTGGGTATGTTCTTGTTTCCATAACCCACCGAACACTGACATGGATTACAGGATCTTTAACGTGCGTATTTGATCTTCTGCTTGCATATACACACGAAGGGGGTTCAGGCACTAGCAGGTCTGCACATATGTTGACCTGGGAGATCGTAAAAATCTCCACCCTTTACCCACCAGGCGCCGTCACCGTGATTCGAACCCGGGACCCTCAGATTGACAGTCCAACGCTTTAACCACTCTGCTATTGCGCCCGTCACCAACAGTAGGCGAGTTCTATGGCTCAGCAGTCGACGGTATGTTAAATCAAGAGTGTACGTGTTTGAGCTGCAGAATAAATATGTATGGTTATGAAATAAACTCGTTGTTCATCAGATCTATTGTTCAATGTGTGTTTATCTTTCTCTCTTTCTCTGTCTCTGTCTGTCTGTCACACACACACACACACACACACACACACACACACACACACACACACACACACACACACACACACACACACACACACACACACACATACACACACACACTAATTCTCTTTCTCTGTCTGTCCGTGTGTGTATGTGTGTGTGCGTGTCAGTGCGGCCAGCCTGTGTGTGTGCAGTGTGTGTGTGTGTGTGTGTGTGTGTGTGTGTGTGTGTGTTTGTGTGTGTGTGTGTCCGGTGTGACAGCTAGTACGTATGTCAGTGTGTGCCAGTACGCCAGTGTGTGTGTGTGTGTGTGTGTGTGTGTGTGTGTCCTGTGTGTGTGTGTGTGTGTGTGTGTGTGTGTGTGTGTGTGCGTGTGTGTGTGTGTCCTGTGTGTGTGTGTGTGTGTGTGTGTGTGTGTGTGTGGTAAAAATGAAAACATAATTAAGGCATATTACTAATTAAGTGTCTATTCATTACACACTGAATGAAACCAGGCCTTCTCAGTGGTGTTGGAAGGAGAAACGCATTTATAAGTAGATAGTAAAATGACTGAATCCCAACAAGCAGTGACGTGGACTTCGGACTTCTGCGTTTCGCAATTTTTCTCCGATCCACACGCGTGTACATGGACGAAGGAGTATTTTTTGATCATGACACAGCCACACAACACAATGACGTCAGTGAAGGAGTATTTATAAAACTCCGCCCCACGTGACCAAACACAGCACAAGCAAAATGGCGTCCATGTTAGCAATTCCGCTGAAGAAAACCTACGAAGTTGATTTGGTAAAACCACTGAGAAATTTCATCCAGGATACTTTCACTCAAGCTAATCCCGAAGATTACAACAATGCCTTGACGGAGTTCAGCAAACTTCGAAACTCCATGATCTCAAAGTCGGTGGATAAACACGAATCCGCCTTGGAGGTGCTGTACCGGTGAGTTGATGTGGTTGGTCAATTTGATTTTCATTTTCGCGTCTGCTTCAGAATCATATGACAAAAGAGCTCGAGTGTTTCAGTGTTACACCCACATATATGTCAGAGAACATGTATCAGTATTTCAAACTATTTTGTATTTAATATTAAACGCCAATTTCTTTCACACAGAACCGATATCGAAAACATTTTAAATGAAACGAAAGCTGATATATACCCGGAAATCGATTTGACCGAAAAATCATACTTTGTTGAGAACTTTACATTCAGGTTTTAAAGTGTTCATAGCAGCATTTGCTTCTTAAGAAGACTTGTTTGTAAAAGGAGATCCAATGCAGTCCAGATTGAAATATTTTCAAAACTGATTGAGGATTGTGTGTTTAAATTCCATCCTTGTTCCTTTACCCAAGAATATTGGAAATAATTGAAGTAGAACTTTCTCTTTCTCACTTTAAGAATCAGGTGTCCAACTCTCCCATAAAACTCAGTATTTATAACACTCAAAATGCACTAACTCACTTACACACTCACACACACACACACACACACACACACACACACACACACACACACTCTCTCTCTCTCTCTCTCTCTCTCTCTCTCTCTCACACACACACACACACACACACACACACACACACACACACGCAACATTCAGTTGCTTTGTCAGTGTGTGTGTACACTCACAGTCTCAGATACTTGAATAGATACCATGGCACAATGGCAACCCCCACCCCCCACATGTACACAACCAGTGCCAGAGTGGAATGAACACCCTGAAGTTTTCAGTTTCAGTTTTTCAAGGAGTCCAGTGTTGAGACAATTCCATACATGCTGCAACACCATATCTGCCAGGCAGATGGTTGACCAGCAGCATGCCCTTAGTCAGGCATTGAGTGTATGGATTTGTGTACCGTCTATCAGAGTGGACAGAATTTTGCCCAGAGGACATTAACATTTTGGTTGCCATGGGTTCTTCTTCTTCTTTTTTTCTTTTCTTTTTTTTTTTTAATGTACAAAGTGCGTGCTGCGTACAGTGTAGTATATATGCCATGGACTATCATTGTCATTCTAGAAAGTTCCATAGAAATAGAAATTCATCAAAGTTTACCTGAGGTTTAACTGTTGTATTAATCCAGTAACTGAATGACCATCATGATTACATCTTTTTTTAGTTTTTACCATAGATATCTTTCAAATGAAAAACAATCCTTTCAAAGTTCCCAAAATACTTAAATATTAACTGAAGGATCACAAATTCTCTGCGTGTCTGGATACTGATCTTGATCATCACCCAAACACTTTTACAGGTCAGCAGGTTGACGTCAGTCATTAGTTAAAGCTGACACTTCCACTGTCTTCTACTGGTTTCACTTCCATGAAAGTGCAGGAAACTTTTTCAGACATCTTTTTTGTAATGCTGTAATCCCAAGCAGTGTACTGGGAAGCTGGGCAGGTTACTCACGTTTGGCATCAGTTTTCTGAAGACGAGTCGGATGAGTTGAGTAACTAGTGCTGGTGAATACAGACAAGTTTACTTTCATGTTAAAATAAAATTACATAAGTAATAAGTTACACTTATTAGCACTCAGAATCTGCCAGGGATTTGTCATCTAATCGCCGATTAACAAATCAAGTGTGCAATGATAATTTATATCTCCAGTCCTGACATACGCGTGGATGTGCACTTTATTGACGCAGTGATGTTTTGAACATCCTGTTTCCATGAACTGATATGATACAGAGGGTTCATGCAAACTGGGTCTAGCCTCTGCATTTGTTGACATGTGAGTTTGGCATGATGTCTGTCTGCCCATGACTCAGCAGGCTAGGATTTGATTTCAACAAGAGAAAGAACAGTTAAATCCAGTGTTCTAGTCTAACTGCTCATTAATGTGTTATATGGGTCTTTTCAAAGCATTTCAGAGGACTGCTACATTCTAATTCTAAAGCTGGATTGCTGTTAACTTCAGTGCTGTAGTCTAACTGCTGTATATCGCTATATCAGTATATCATATGTGTGGGTCTTGTCTTTACAAAGCATTTGAGAGGACTGTTGCATTCTATTTTTAAAGTTGGATTGCTGTTATTGTTAATTCAGTGCTCTAGTCTAACTGCTGATTATATTTGATATGAATCATTGCATGGGTCTTGTCAAGTAAAAGTTACAAAGTATTCCACATGACTGCCACATTCTAAAGCTGGATTGCTCAAGATGGAAATTGTAGAGAAAGGCTAGTGGGATTTTTTTTTTTTTGTTTTTTTTTTTGTATGTTTGTAAAATATGCGCTCTTGTCCTGTTTGGTGTTCTTTTCATCTGCTTTAGGCCCCCATACCCCCTTATATAGCAGTAAATTGTGACAGTTTTCATGGAGCAGGCAGCTGCAAAAACTGAAGAAGAAAGTTCAAAGAACTGTAAACTTGTATAACTCTGACCAGCACAATGGCTGGTATTGAAGGGAGTGGTACTGGTAGGGGTGGAAGGTTAGGGTAGGTGGGTGTTCTCTGCTGTTATGATCCATAGTTCATACATTGGGTTGAAAATGGTCTCACTTATGTTGCTGATAACCTAACATCTAAAAGCCTGCTGGGCATTCACTCACAGCAGTATACATTACATGTATGATGATGCTGGTTTGAAGTGAGTAGTAGGGGTGGAAGGTTAGGGTGGGTGGGTGTTTCTCTGCTGTCATGACCTGTAGTATGACTGCTTAAACAGCAGATTGAAAATGGTCTCACTGAAGTTACTAATTTGTAATCCAACACTTAAACTTAAAATAATAAAAGTCCACTAGTTCACAGCAATATTATGGGTGAATATTATGGGAGTTGAAGTCCATATATACAAAGTTCTAAACCCCATGAATGTAGGATTTTCTATGGAAAGAAAACTAGATTCTGTCTGCTTTCAGGGCTGATCTGGAAAACCTATGATTTTGATAAACATTGGCTCAGTACTATAATGATGAAGCTTATGAAACATTTTATATGAAATCAAGTGCACAGGTACACATTTTTTTTGTGTCATGTTTGCGTCACATCCCTCTTTGAGTCTTTGTACTGAAACAGTCGAGTCACCCTCTTTGGACAGAAACTGTTATCACTTCAGAACTTCATTTTTCCAAGAAAAATACTTTATTTACTATTATTGATTTCGTCATTATCATTTAATGGGAGGTAATTTGTTTGTGTGGCAGCTATGAGAGATAAATTCGAGAAAGCTCGAGATGAAAAGTAGAACAGAAATAAGAATTTTGTTTACCTTTAATTAAGTGGGGTTGACATGTTCAGAACTCGGCTCGATTTTCATTTTACCTTCTCCTGAAACTGACCTTTTAAAACAATTAGTGATCCAAGCAGACTCTGCTGTTAACGCTTCATCACTGAATTGTGTTATCAGCTGCTTTGATAACAGGGCAGAGCAGCAGTACACACACTGACACAGTCACACATGAAAAAAAAATGCAGTTAACACACTCATGTATACACACATTGCACACGCACACACACACACACACACACACACACACACACACACACACACATGCAGACGCAGAAACACACACACACACACACACGCACATATACACACACACATACACGCACGCATGCACGCTTACACAGTCACACATTATAAATGAAACATGCAGTAAACTCTCTCTCTCTCTCTCTCTCTCTCTCTCTCTCTCTCTCTCTCTCTCTCTCACACACACACACACACACACACACACACACACACACACACACAGAGTTGGACTGCTTTTAAGGGCAAACCACTCATCAGAATGGTGCCCTGTGTATGTTTGTCCACTTGTGGTATGCCAATGCCCAGGATGTGAGCATCATTTGCCATGCAGTGTATTATAGATTCGTCACAAAGTTCCTTTTTTTGATTTTTGAGTGTTTACTAAGATATTTTTGAGTGTGCGTGTGTGTATGCGTGTGCGTGTGATTTTACTGCATATTTTTTCTTTGTTTGTTTTTAAATTGACTAATAATAGTAATATAACTATGACATAATATTGAAAAACTACACTAAGAACACACGCACGCGCACACACACGCGCACACACACACACACACACACACACACACACACACACACACACACTAATCGTCTAATATCACTTCAAGTGGAAAGACATTAAACTGAAGACGAACGAACACACACACACACACACACACACATCAGTACAACCCAGTCCTGGCAATCCAAAATGGAAGATCACACAAAAGAAAGTGGTTTTCACCGTTTTGTGTGGCCAGTAGTGGTAGAGAGTTGGCAGCCTTTCTTCCATGTACAGTAACCCTGCTGCTCCCCAAACAGGTTTGATAACTCCTGCTTTTGAAAGAAAGTGTGGACACTGTGGAAAATGGTGTTTGCAGCTGAAATTAAGGCAAGAGTTAACAGATTGGGCTTGTGTAAATGGCTTGCACTGAAAAAAAGGGGGGGGGGATATGTAGAAATGAATCAAAGCCTTGTTATTTTTTTTTTTTTTTTTTTTTTTAGTCACACTCACAGTTTTAGGTTTGAGGAATTTATGTGTTGGGTTTTCATGCTATTTTTGGAATGGGTGTGTTTTGTGTGGTTGTCAGTGTGTGTGTGTGTGTGTGGTCTGCTGTGTAAGTGAGTATGTCTGTGACTGCTTGTTTGTGTTTTTTCTGTGTGTGGAAATGTTCAGGTGTGTATACATGTATGTATACACGTGTGGTTGTGTGTGATTAATGTGTCGGTGGGTGGGTGTGACTGACAGAGTGAGTGACTAGTGAGTGTCTGTGTGATGTGTGTGTGTGACTGTGTGTGTGTGTGTGTTTGTGTGTGTTATGTGTTTATATGTTCCATGTGTTTGTGTTGCTGTTAGTGTGTGTAGGAGCATGCGTTTGTGTTAATGTGCAACACATGTGTACACAATGTGTACTTTTGGTACATACTTAAATTAGTTACAAGCGCTTTTTTATTTTTTTATTTTTTTTTATTATTCTTTAATTGACATTAGTGTGTGCTTTAGAGCATACTACATGCACTGTCACACACACACACACACACACACACACACACACACACACACACACACACACAATGCTCAGTCATACGCACATGCCATGTTGGTCAGTTTTACCACTCGAGACAGGATGCTGGCAGATAGATCCATAAGTTACAACAATACAGTCGTTAACAACTGTGCGACCAGCAAGGAGACCACGGTGAATACAAACATTCTTTGGTGTCCAGTGACAGGTTATTTTTCCCTGTCGGTAGTTCCTTGTACTGGTGGGGTCGAATGTCATGAGGAAGGTGTTTGCTGACTGCGTAGTGTGTGTTAGTACTTAGCGTCAGGGTTTATGGGTGTGGACAGTTGGCTACTGGAGTTGGCTTGGGTAGGGAGCAAAGATTTTGAGAGTGACATGTTGGCTTGTGACTTTTTTTTTCTTTTTTTTTCTTTCTTTTCCACTGATGGACTGTGCTGAGATTATTGATGGAAACATTGATGGAGAGATCTATTGTTAAGTATTAATGAACACACATGCACGCACGTGCGCAGACACATGCACACACACACACACTGCACACACGCACACGTATGCACACACGTACATACAAATTTACACATGTGATGTATACACTCACACACACACATGTATACATACATACTCGTACACACATGCATACATGCACATACACACATGCACACGCACACGCATGCACATGCACACGCACGCACACTCTCACACACGAAACCATCCACACACACACATCACTACCCTGAACGCCTGACAAGTCTACAGGGTGGGGTAGGCCTTCAGCAATGAAAGCAGACCCGTTATGGATATTGTATCACACCGACAAATATTGATTCCATACAAGTGACGCTTCAAGCACTGCGATAAGGCATGACCTGCCTGTGCAGTCAGCTGTGTGTTCAATATATATATATATATATATATATGTATATATATATACACACACACACAACACATATATGTGTGTGTGTGTAGGGTGTGTGTGTGTGTCACTGTGTGTTTTGATTTTCCTTCGTTTTAACATCTGTTCAATTATGATTATTCTGATTATTATTCAGATGAGAACCGATAAATCAAGGTCCCTTGGTTTTTGCAGCAAACACTTACCGCTTGTATTTAAGACCGCACGGCAGCGAAAAGGTTTGACCCTGGCGAAATTCCGTCAAAAGATCTAGTTTGACAGAAAAACAGATGCACTTGAAGACAGAAAAATATATTATATAAATTTGTATATATACATAATTTTATATATATATATATATGATTGGCACTGCATTGTAGCCATGCTGTTGAGCAGCCCGAATTTCACACAGAGGAATCTGTTATGATAAAAGAGCAGTACAATACTGAATAATGAAAAAAACAACAGCAACAAAACAAAACAAAAAAACCCAACAATATATATATATATATATATATATATATATATATATATATATATATATATATATATATATATATATAATTATGTATGAATTCATATATATATGTATGTATTCATCATTATTGGTAACGCTGCTTTGTAGCGACGTTGTAAAGCAGCCAGAATTTGACACACAGGAATCTGTTTTGACAAAAGAGCAATGCAGTAATGAATAATGCAGCGATTAATGTACACACCTCTCAGGCATGGAGCTTGTGACGTTTTCAATGTTAAAAAGTTATGCATTTGAATAATACTTTATATATATACTACGCATCAACTTCAACATACACAGACAAGTGAGCACACACACAGACACACACACACACACACACACACACACACACACACACACACACACACACACACACGCACCCCCCTTGCAGATTAATGCACACACCTCTCAGGCATAGAGCTTGTGACATTTACAATATTAAAAAGTTATGCATTTGAATACATGTAATACTACACATCAAATACACCATACACAAACAAGTGAGCACATACACACATACACACACACACACATGCACACGCACCCCCCCCCCCTCCCTCACACACACACACACCCACACCCCCCCCCCCCCCCCCCCCTCAAACACACACACCCCGACCCCCCCACACACGTGACCAGCAGAAGTTCAAGAAGCATATTAAGGTGTTCTTTCAAACCTCTCCTTGCTGATTTCACACTTTTTTTTTTTCCTTGGTGTGTTTGCAGGACTTCAGTGGGTTTCCTCAAATGCCTGACTGGTTTCTTTTTCTGCTGGTTTTATAAAGGTCCTTCAACAAATAGACATGTCATGCAGGTTATTTGCCTGTGCCTGGAATTTTAGCACGAACATAGCGCACTGCCCTCTTACGTAATGTAATTTTCAGGGGGATAAAATGAGAACTCTGCATTATGATACTCATGTACATGTATACATATATAATAAGGTGTACACAAAAAAAACAAGAAGAAGAAGAAACAATTATTTGATACTCTTGGCTATTTTTTGGAGAAGGAAAAACAACAACAACAACAAAAGAACAATAAAAGCTGACAACCTTGTAAAAGTTTTGTTCAAAAGCAAATGGCCACCAGGAATACAGAGTATGTGTTGTCCTCTGGCAAAATTCTGCAGAGGAAATCCTCTCTGAGAGGTACAAAAATAAAGGCATGCACTCAAGGCCTGACTAAGCACGTTGGGTTATGCTGCTGGTCAGGCATCTGCCTAGCAGATGTGGTGTAGCATATATATATGGATTTGTCTGAACGCAGTGACGCCTTCTTGAGAAACTGAAACCGGAACTTACAGGTCAGGGTGTCGGTCCCCATTCTTTACAATTTTGACCTCTTCCTTCTTGGGATTGTGTTATTTTTTGTGTAGTGAATCCAGTGACATAAATGGTAAACTTTGTACACGTGTCGGTCCCCATTCTTTACAATTTTGACCTCTTCCTTCTTGGGATTGTGTTATTTTTTGTGTAGTGAATCCAGTGACATAAATGGTAAACTTTGTACATGTGTCGGTCCCCATTCTTTACAATTTTGACCTCTCCCTTCTTGGGATTGTGTTATTTTTGTGTAGTGAATTCAGTGACATAAATGGTAAACTTTGTACACGTGTCGGTCCCCATTCTTTACAATTTTGACCTCTTCCTTCTTGGGATTGTGTTATTTTTTGTGTAGTGAATCCAGTGACATAAATGGTAAACTTTGTACATGCATGTGGCCCCCCGAAAACGGAGTATGGCTGCCTACATGGCGGGGTAAAAACGGTCATGCACGTAAAGGCCCACTTGTGTACATACGAGTGAACGTGGGAGTTGTAGCCTACGAACGAAGAAGAAGAAGAAGGAGTACACGCGTGTGTGTTCTGCATTTCAAACTTGTGCCACACTCGTGTCGCCAGTGTTTGGCTGTCAAGGGGTTTAATAAGTAGGAGTCTCAAACAGGCGAACACGGCTTTGCATGTTCAGCAAACAGAACATTTGACATGGGGCGTCTGGGTGATGATGTGTTACTGTTACTGTTACATGTGTGCATGTTAGTAGTTGGTGTTACTGTTACTTGTTCTCATTTGATGTGTTTGGCATTTGGATGCATTTTATAGATTGTACATATATCTGTATATACAGTGATGTTCATACTGTCAGTTTCCTTTGAATTATGCTAACTGGTATGTGCAATACATGCATGCTTCTTGCTTGCCAAGAGCTTATAACACTAGCTGTGCATGTGTGAATTTATGTTGCGTGTGTGTGTGTGTGTGTGTGTGTGTGTGTGTGTGTATGTATGTGTGTGTACCTGTTTATTGCTTTACATGTGTGTGTGTGTGTGTGTGTGTGTGTACCTTTTATTACTTTATATGTGTATATGTATCTGTGTGAACTCTAATTATTATACAAATTTATAAAAGTCACTGTATTATATAAATGTCTTCTTTTTGTCTTTTATTTTCTTTCAGATACTATGACCAGTTATTGGCCATTGAAAACAAGCTCCCAATAGCGGAGAATCGGGTATGTGTATTAATTATTTTATCAGCCTTTTTTACTTCTTTTTTTGTGTGCTTTTAATTCCTGTGAGCAACAGTGTTAGTCTCTGTACTGTTAATAAGTGTTATGCTAGTCTGCCAGTGAGTTTAGAATAGTTCAGAGTTTACTTGGAAGCCCCATTGGCTGGCTGTTGTAATGTTACCGGCTGACTGGCTAGTTTGTTTTATTCTGTTCAAACAGTTTCTTCCCCCCAAGTGTAAATTGAGGAGAGAGAAATAAGGAAAGTAGTCATGAGATGAGGCATGGATGGGGTTGGGAAGTGGATGGATTTTTGTCTAAAATCACAGTTGTGGATAGACGTCAAGCAGAAGAGTGAACAAATGAACTCTCACACACACACACACACACACACACACACACACACACACACACACACACACACACACACACACAAAGCATGAGAGCGTTTTCCGTCCATCCAATTTTTTATGGTGGCTTGATTCTTCGCTCTTTCAGATCCGTGTGCAGTTCAAGTGGCGAGATGCGTTCGACGAAGGATCCTTTTTGTCAGGGAAAAGAACTCTGGGTAAATGTGGCTGGGCTTAGCTCCCTTTTTGTTTTTTGTCTTGGTGTCTGTCAGGCTGTTCGCCTTTCTGTCGACTTGTTCGTTTGTTTGATCATCAAGTTTTGTTTGTTTGTTTGTCATATTTTTGATGGATTGATTGATTGATCACACACAGACACACACACACACACACACACACACACACACACACACAATCACAAAAAATGACAATGTGGACCATGATGACCATGCCACACACACATGAGAGTAAACCTTTCACACTGTTGCGTCTTTCATCCATTGTGTCACAAACACATGAAAGTAACCTCAAGCAACATTATATCTTTCATTGACCGTGCCACAAAACACCTGAAAGTAACCTCATACACTGTTAGATCTTTCACTCACTGTGCCACAAACACATGGTGAAAGTAACCTCACACACTCTTGCATCTTTCATTGACCGTGCCACAAATACATCATGCAAATTACACACTGTTGCAAGCAACTTTCATCAACATATGTGCAGACCTGCTAGTGCCTGAACCCCCTTCGTGTGTATGCGCATGCAGAAGATCAAATACGCACATTAAAGATCCTGTAATCCATGTCAGCGTTCGGTGGGTTATGGAAACAAGAATATACCCAGCATGCACACCCCTGAAAACGGAGTATGGCTGTCTACACGGCAGGGTAAATAAACAACCAAAACGGTCATACACGTAAATGGTAAATGTTACATGTTTGTCGGAGTGTGTATGTGTGCGTGCCTGAAATCTGATTGAATGAAACAGGAAACGAATGATGAGCGCCCAGTGGCAGCCATCAGTCGGCTCTACCCAGGTAGGCAGCCTGTTGTGCAAACGACCCCGTGTATGGAAAGCGCTTAGAGGATAGGCGCTATATAAGTATCCACGTCAATCAATCAATCAAACACATCATGAAAGTAAGCTCACACAGTGTTGCATCTTTCACTGACAGTGCCACAAACACCCAAACATCGCCTCATAGTCATACACTGTTACCTGTGTTAGATCTTTCACAAGATCACAAGATAATATTGTCCTTAAATGGAGATGCTTGGTGTGGTGGCACACAGTTAAATTCTATATAGTACAGATATAGACATGCATAAGCCATTCAGCTGATTTGCATACGCTCAGAAGCACGCAGTCTTTCACATTGCCACAAGCACATCATGAAAGTAAACTCACACAATGTTTCATTTTCATTCACATTGACGCAAGCACATGAAAGTAACCTCACACAATGTTTCATTTTTCATTCACATTGACACAAGCACATGAAAGTAACCTCAACCAGTGTTTCATTTTTCATTCACATTGCCACAGGCACATCATTGAAAGTAACCTCACACACAGTGTCTCATTTTTCATTGACGATGCCACAAACACATTGTGAAAGTTACTTCACACACAATGTGACGAATGTGGTATCTTTCATTCACTGTACCACAAACACATCATGAAAGATACACACTGTTGGATCTTTCAATGATCGAATCACAAGCGCATAGTGAAAGTAACATCACACAATGTCGCATCTTTCATTGACTGTGCCACAAACGCATCGTGAAAGTAACCTCACACAATGTCGCATCTTTCATTGACTGTGCCACAAACTCTTCTTCTTCTTCTTCTGCGTTCACTCGTATGCACACGAGTGGGCTTTTACGTGTATGACCGTTTTTACCCCGCCATGTAGGCAGCCATACTCCGTTTTCGGGGTGTGCATGCTGGGTACGTTCTTGTTTCCATAACCCACCGAACGCTGACATGGATTACAGGATCTTTAACGTATTTGATCTTCTGCTTGCATATACACATGAAGGGGGTTCAGGCACTAGCAGGTCTGCACATATGTTGACCTGGGAGATCGTAAAAATCTCCACCCTTTACCCACCAGGCGCCATCACCGTGATTCGAACCCGGGACCCTCAGATTGACAGTCCAATGCTTTAACCACTCGGCTATTGCGCCCGTCTGTGCCACAAACGCATCGTGAAAGTAACCTCACACAATGTCGCATCTTTCATTGACTGTGCCACAGACGCATCATGAAAGTAACCTCACACAATGTCGCATCTTTCATTGACTGTGCCACAGACGCATCATGAAAGTAACCTCACACAATGTCGCATCTTTCATTGACTGTGCCACAAACGCATCGTGAAAGTAACCTCACACAATGTCACATCTTTCATTGACTGTGCCACAAACGCATCATGAAAGTAACCTCACACAATGTCGCATCTTTCATTGACTGTGCCACAGACGCATCATGAAAGTAACCTCACACAATCTTGCATCTTTCATTGACTGTGCCACAGACGCATCATGAAAGTAACCTCACACAATGTCGCATCTTTCATTGACTGTGCCACAAACGCATCATGAAAGTAACCTCACACAATCTTGCATCTTTCATTGACTGTGCCACAAATGCATCGTGAAAGTAACCTCACACAATGTCGCATCTTTCATTGACTGTGCCACAAACACACATAGTGAAAGTAACCTCACACGCTCTGTTGCAGCCATTGCCTCGGCGGCGTACGAGAAAGTGTGTATGCTGTTCAACATCGCTGCCCTGCAGAGTCAGATCGCCAGCATCCAGAACTTCGAGAATGACGAGGGCTTGAAATCTGCCGTCAAATACTTTCAGGTGAGTTTTTTAGTTTCGGTTTCAGCTTCCCAATGAGGTGTCACTGTGTTTGGACAATATATACGCTACAGATCATCAGTCTGGTCAGATGCCTGACCAGTTGCATTGGTCAGGCCTTGAGTGCATGCATTTATGTTTGTGTGTGTGTCAAGAGCTGATTTCTTCTACAGATTTTTGCCAGAGGACAGCACTTGTGTTGCCATGGGTTCTTTTCCAGTGTGCCATGTGCGTGCTGCACACATGACCTCGGTTTATTCTCTCCAGGTGCTCAGTTTGAATTTCCAGTCAAACTTCGGGTTCTTTTCCAGCGTGCCATATGTGTGCTGTACACATGACCTCAGTTTATTTTCTCTAGGTGCTCAGTTAGATTTTCCAGTCAAACTTTGGGTTCTTTTCCAGTGTGCCATATGCGTGCTGCACACATGACCTCGGTTTATTCTCTCCAGGTGCTCAGTTAGATTTTCAAGTCAGAACTTGGAAGAATGGGTGAGACCTGGATTTGAACTGGTACCCTCATGGACACTGTATTGGCAGATGTCTGGACCATACTGCCACCTTGCTCCTTATTCATGATTCATGGAAACTGCCATCAAATTCTTTCAGTTAAGCGCATGAAATGTGAGTGTTCGAAAGGTTTTGAACCTTTTTTTGTTTCTTATCTTTTTGGAGTGTGAAGCGTGTATGAAAATGGACACTGAGACACATACATACAGTGATGCACTCAGACATGTGCTTACGCATGCGTGCATGCACTTGAGCAGAGTACATGTCTGTATATATGTGTATATGTATTTTTGCGTCCTAACATGTTAGCCACATGAGAGTCATAGTGAATGATTCATGATGATTATGTGTCCACGTGGACAGAATTTCGCTTTCTTAAGTAGGTTCACTGCACCCCGTGTGTCACTGCTCATTTATTTATTGAAATATCTCTTGAGATTTTGAGGCATGTTCTTTCTTTATGCCTTTGGCTTTGATGTGACAGTGTAATCTTTTGATGTTGTTCGCTTTTTTTTTTGTGGTAAGAATGGGTATTAATTAAAAACGAGATGATAAACTGAGGTCCAGTGTGCTGCATGCACTTCTCGCACATCAAAGAACCCATGGCAACAAAAGGGTTGTACCTGGCAAAATTCTGTGGACAAATCAACATTGATAGGAAAAGAAATACACTTGCATGCCAAAAAAAAAAAAAAAAAAAAAACCAAAAAGAAGAAGAAAAAAAAGGACTGAGCTGTTACTGTAGCGAGGTGCTCTTCCTTGGGGAGAGAGCAGCCCAAATTTCACGCAGAAAAGTCTTGTCGTGAAAAAAAGTACACAACAGTACAGTTCAGATTTTCACAATGATTCGCTTCCCTCACCCGAGTGTGTGCGTGCTTACAGCAAGCCAGCGGCATTCTGGGACACCTGAAGGACATCGTCCTGTCGCACGTGCAGCAAGAGCCGACGCCAGACTTGAACCCAGACTTCCTCAGCTCCATGGCGGCGATCATGCTGGCCCAGGCCCAGGAATCCATCTACAGAAAGGCCACACTGGGTGAGCCAACTTTAGTTCAGTTCAGTAGCTCAAGGAGACGTCACTGCGTTCGGACAAATCCATATACGCTACACCACATCTGCCAAGCAGATGCCTGACCAGCAGCGTAACCCAACACGCTTAGTCAGGCCTCGAGCCAACTTTAAACAAACAAAAATAAAGAGAAGATATATATATATTGTTTTCTGCCTCCGAAAAGGGAGTATGGATGCCTATGTGGCGGGGCGAAAACGGTCATACACATAAAAGCCCACTCGTATACATATTAGTGAACGTGGGAGTTGCAGCCCACGAACAAAGAAGATATTGTTTTCTTGAGTTGAATTTTCGTTTGATTGTGGAATGGCAGTAGGAACAAGGAAAAACAGATTGGTTAAAAAAAAAAAAAAAAAAAAAAAATTAAGGGTAGTTGTACATACACCTTTGACTATAATCCCCAGCTTTGAAGCACCTGCTGAGTTAAGAAATACATCCCTTGTGAGAAAAGACTGAACTGTAAATAAATGGAGTTGCAGTGGAGAAACCATTGACCATACAGCTCTCACTTTGCTGTTGTGTGTGTATGTGTGTGTGTGAGTGTGTGTATGCGTGTGTGTTTGTATGTGCATGTGTGTGTGTATGTGTGCGTGCATGTGTGTGTGTGTGTGTGTGTGTGATTGAGCTTAGGAGGAGTTGCAGCCCACACAAACATGGTTCTAAGTCACTGAAGAAAAGAGTTGATTTTGGTTTGGTTTTGCGGTTTTCAGACAAAATGAAAGAGTCAATGGTGGCCAAGCTTTCGTACCAGTGCTCGGAGCTGTACGCTGACGCCATGAAGCTGATGCAGCTTGGGTCCATTCGGGAGTTTTGGCCTCGTGTGAGTGTGTTTGTGTGGGTGGGGTGTGTGGATGTGGGTGGGTAAGGGGTGTGAGTGTGTGCGTGTGTGTGTGTGTGTGTGATTACATGTGTGTGTGGATGTGTGCATGCATGTGTGTGTGTGTGTGCGTGTTTGCCAAGTGATATTATAATTTGCGTGGGTTACGGGAGTGTGTGTTTGCAAGTGTGTCTATATGTTTGTGAGTGCATGCATGTTCTTAGTGTTTTTGTGTTCATGTGTGTATCTCTATGCAGATGTGTGTGTGTGTGTGTGTGTGTATGGGTACAAAAATGTTTAATAATACTTTCCTGATTTTTTTTTTTTTGGGGGGGGGGGGGGGGGGGGGAGGGGCGGGATGTAAATTTTAAAGTTATCTTTTTTGTATGTGTGAAATTGTGTGTGTGTGTGTGCATGTGTGTGGGTGTGTGTGCACGCATGTGTGTGTGTGTGTGTCTGTATGTGTGTATGTTTCCATTTCTGTGCATTTGTGAAGACTCTTTTTTTGTGAAAAAAAAACGAGTGGTTGGAAATATATTTCCTGTATCAATAGCCATATCACACAACTCACAAGGAATTTGACAAACATCTGCATGTTTGGATTGATTGACTTTTAAATCATCTTAGGTATTCTGAATGGGCAGTAACAAATTAACATTCAGTGTTTTGATTGGTTAACTTCTAATTAATCTCAGATTTTTATATGGGCAGCCAAGAATGTTCATATGTGGGTTCTGATTGGTTTGCGGCATTCGTTTTTGGGTTCTCATTGGTTGGTTAGTGACATTCCTCATAGGGTTCTGATTGGTCAGTGACATTTGTACCTGGGTTCTGATTGGTCAGTGACATTTGTACCTGGGTTCTGATTGGTCAGTGACATTGATATCTGGGTTCTGATTGGTCAGTGTTATGAATATCTAGAACACTTGTGCGCCGGTGGTGAGAGAACAAGTGGTGAGGGCGAGGAGTGCATGTGCAGTGAAACGATAGTGAGGCAGGAAGCAGGTTTAATGCTCACCTCGTGGTAAAGTTGCTCTGAAGGCTACCTAGCCTTGACTCACGAGAGCCTAGCCACTCTTGCTGCAAGGTGGGGAAAAAAAACCCACACCTTCCTAGCATGCCTCGCGAGAACCTCGCCTAACTAGCGTGTAGGAAACGCACCTCTGGGTTCTGATTGGTCAGTGACATTCATCTCTGGGTTCTGATTGGTCGACAGGACTGGCTGGCCACGGTGGTGATGAAGCAGGCAGCGTTCCATGCGATGGCGGAGTACTACCAGAGTGTGGTGGCTCAGCAAGGCAAACACTACGGGGAAGAAATCGCTCGCTTGCAGGTTGGTTTGGGGATTTGTTGAATTATGTTTTTGTTTAAAAAAAATAAAAAAATAAAAAAGAATTATTTCTTCTTCATCCAGATTCATTTCTTGGCTCAGATGTGGGCGGTTAATTTTGACACATGTCAGGTTTTGATTCTGAGTTGTTGTTTTTCTGGAAGTTTTAATCCCCTAATATGGAAAAAAAAATGCAAAACAAAATAAACATCATTTTTCCAGATTTGTTTTTGGTCATATGGGCAGTCAGTTTTGACCCAAACTGTTAAGTTTTGATCTGTATTTTTTTGTCAGAGGTTTTTATTCTGTAATTTTGTAAAGATAAAAATTATTTAAGATGAATTTTGGTGGGTTTATTTTTTTCAGGTCTGTTCAATCTTTTTTTTACTCAGTTGACGTGTAATGCATCTGTCGTTATCAGATGTGTGTAAATGAAGCTGACACTGAATATTAATGCATATATTATCATCAGATCTATGTAAATGACACTGACAATGATTGATAGTGCATCTATCTTCATCAGGTGTATGTAAATGATACTGATGTGGAGTGATGGCCTAGAGGTTACGCATCAGCCTTGGAAGTGAGAGAATCTGAGCACGCTGATTCAAATCATGGCTGAGTCGCCGATATTTTCTCCCCCTCCATTAGACCTTGAGTGGTGGTCTGGATGCTAGTCATTCAGATAAGACGATAAACCGAGGTCCTGTGTGCAGCATGCGCTTAGTGCATGTAAAAGAACTCATGGCAACAAAAGGGTTGTTCCTGGCAAAATTCTGTAGAAAAATCCACTTTGATAGGAAAAACAAATAAAACTGCACACAGGAAAAAATACCAAAAAAATGGGTGGCGCTGTAGTATAGCGACATGTTCTTCCTGGGGAGAGCAGCCCGAATTTCACACAGAGAAATCTGTTGTGATGAAAAGGAATACAAATACAAATACAGATAATGAGTAGTATTATGTTTGTGGTCATCAGATGTATGAAAGTCAAGCTGATAATGACTAGCATTATACCTATCATGCTAATATTGTATGTAAATGGAGCTGGTAATGAGTCATTATATATCCATCATCATCAGATATATGGAAATGAAGCTGATAATCATTAATAATGCATCTTTCATCACCTTCACCTTCTGCAATGTGGGCTGCATCCAGAGGGCCCTAGAGATGGCCAAGAAGGACAACGACTTCATCTACAGAATTTTTGCCAGAGACAAAAACCCTTTTGTTGCTGTGGGTTCTTTTATGTGTGTGATGGGCATGCTGCTGCGCATGGGGGCCTCAGTTTATCGTCTCATCCTAAGGACTAGCATCCACACCACCACTCAAGGTCTAGTGGAGGGGGAGAAGATACTGGCAGCTGTGGGAATCGAACCAGCGATCTCAGATTCGCTCGCTTCCTAGGTGGACGAGTTACCACTGGGCCAACGCTCCACATGACTTTGTGTTTGTAAAGCGCTCAGTAGAGCTTGGTCTCTGACCGAGGATAGGCGCTGTATAAGTATCCATATCAGTCAGTGACTCCCACGTTTGTGAAGTGCTTAGAACTTGGTCTGTGACCGAGGATATACGCTTTTGAAGTATCCGTATAAATCAGCCACCCTGTAAAGCGCTGAGTAGAGCTTGGTCTTTGACCGAGGATAGGCGCTGTATAAGTTTCCATATCAGTCAGTGACTCCCACGTTTGTGAAGTGCTTAGAGTTTGGTCTGTGACCGAGGATATATGCTCTAGAAGTATCCATATAAATCAGTCACTCTGTAAAGCGCTTCGAGCTGAGCTTGGTCTCTGACTGAGGATAGGCGCTGTATAAGTTTCCATATCAGTCAGTGACTCGCACCTTTGTGAAGTGCTGAGAGCTTGGTCTGAGACCAAGCATATACGCTTTAGAAGTATCCATATAAGTCAGTCACTCTGTAAAGCGCTTCGAGCTGAGCTTGGTCTCTGACCGAGGATAGGCGCTGTATAAGTTTCCATATCAGTCAGTGACTCCCACGTTTGTGAAGTGCTTAGAGTTTGGTCTGTGACCGAGGATATATGCTCTAGAAGTATCCATATAAGTCAGTCACTCTGTAAAGCGCTTCGAGCTGAGCTTGATCTCTGACCGAGGATAGGTGCTAAATAAGTTTCGGTACCAATCAGTTTTGTACAGTGCTTAGAGCTTGCCGTATAAGTATCGGTATCAGTCAGTAACTGTGTTTGTACAGTGCTTAGAGCTTGCCGTATAAGTATGCGTATCATTCATCGTCATTATCTGCTCTCTCTCTGTCCGCACAGCATGCCACAGAGCTGTTGAACGCATCCCAGCAGAGGGGGGGCACCACCTTCTCCTTCCGCAATGAGGTGGGCCGCATCCAGCGGGCTCTGGAGATGGCTAAGAAGGACAACGACTTCATCTACCACGACAAGATCCCCGACCTCAAGTCCCTCGGGGCCATCGGCAAAGCGGCCGTGGCCAAGCCCGCAGCCCTGGCCTCTCCCATGTCCACCAAGTTCACCGGTCAGCGTTTGTGTTTTTCTGTTGTGTTCATCATCGTTTTATGTTGATGTGTTTTTGTTTTAGCGTATATATGTGTGTGCTGTGTTTGTTCATATGTATATGATATATATGTGTCTGTTCTTTTGTGTGTGTGTGTGTGTTGTGTGTGTGTTCATATGCAAATACGTGTGTGTGTGTGTGTGTGTGTGTTCATTTGTATATATGTGGGTTCATGTGTGGGTTTTTCTTTTGTGTGTTTGGTCATATGTATGTGTGTGTGTTTTTATATGTATTGTGTGTGTTAATTTGTTCATTACTTCATATGTAAGTGTGTGTTGTGTGTTGTGTTCGTATATATGTACATACATGTGTGTGTGTGTGTTCATTCATGACTGTGTGTGTATCTCGTTGTGTGATGACAGATTCGTTTGAGAAGATCATTCCCATGCGGGTGTATGAAGCTCTACAGGTTTTTGACTTAGCCATTTGTATATGTGTGTGTTTTTGTATATATGAGTGTGTTGTTTGTGTTTACTTGTTCATATGTTTATATGTGTGTTGTGTTCATAGGTATATGTGTGTGTGTGTGTGTGCATTTGTGTTTTTGTATACGAGTGTGTTGTTTGTTTATTTGTTCATATGTTTAGGTGTGCGTTGTGTTCATAGGTATATAGTCATTTGGATGAGATGATAAACCGAGGTCCCATGTGCAGCATGCACTTAGCGCACATAAAAGAACCCACGGCAACAAAAGAGTTGTTCCTGGTAAAATTGTGTAGAAAAATCAACTTCGATAGGAAAAAACAAATTAAACTGCACACAGGAAAAAATACGAAAAAAAAAAAATGGGTGGCGCTGCAGTGTAGCAGTGTATGAATTTCACACAGAGAAATCTGTTGTGATAAAAAGAAATACAAATACAAAATACATGTGTGTGTGTGTGTGCATTTGTGTTTTTGTGTATGAGTGTGTTGTTTGTGTTTATTTGTTCATATGTATATGTGTGTTGTATTCATAGGTATGTGTGTGTGTGTGTGTGTGTGTGTGTGAATTCATGACTGTGCGTGTATTTTGTTGTGTGATGACAGATCTGTTTGAGAAGATCGTTCCCCTGCCGGTGTACGAAGCTCTGCAGGCCTTTGACAATCGCAAGAACCAGATGATGAATATGGAGGTGGGCCGGATGAGGGAAGCCACTGGTCTCATCAACAGGTAAGGTTTTTTTTTCATTTTGTTTTGTTTTGTTTGATTTGATTTGATTTTGTTTTGTTTTATTTTGTTGGATTTCATTTTATTTTTTCACTTTCTATTTTTCTTCTACTTCTTCTTTTTTTCATTTTATTTTATCTTTAGCAGTATATTTTTTTTTAGATTCAGTTAATAACAATATGATAATAATAACAATAACAATGATGATAATCATGATAATGATAATAATAATGATGATGATGATAATAATAATAACCACAACCACAACCACAACAGTGGTAATAACAATGATGATAAAAATAATGATGATAATCATGATAATAATGATAAATGTACATTTGTAAAGGGTCTTTTCTCTCAAGGAGCTCAGGGTGCTTTACATGAAAGAAAAAGTTACAGATTACATAATAATAATAATAATAATGGATACTTATATAGCACACTATCCAGAAATCTGCTCTAGGTGCTTTACAAAAACGCTTTTGTTAACATAAAACATTATATCTATGTTACAGACACACACCAGAATGTGACTACACACACACACACACACACACACACACACACACACACACACACACACTGCATACATACATTTTAACATACATGTGTATCTAACAGCTACCCTAACACATACGCACACATAGGCAGGCACAAACTTACATAAACACACGCACACACAATACATATTCATATACATGCATGTAGTTATGTACACATACATATGAACCATTCATGACCACTCTTTCTTTCTTTCACTCTCTCTTCCCCCCTCTCACCCTCCCTCCCCCTTAATATCTCCGTCTCATTTATTCATCTCATAGCTCTGGAAGAATGTATTATAGTCAGCCGTGTCCGACTATGACCGTCAGAACAGCAGAGGAAATAAATCTGGCTGCACAGGAAACAGTGCTGGAATAAAAAAAAAAAAAAAAATGCGGCATGCTAAAGGTGAAATGTTGGCGTTATCCGTGGCAGCGTGACGGTGTCGTTGAATCTGCAGACGTGGTGTCGCATGCTGGATTAGTCCCAATGCAAGTGATGCCTGCTTAAGAAACTTAAAACTGAAACATTAAGACTTAAAATGTTGGTGTTACCTGTGAAGGAATATGACTCTCAAACTAGAAGGCAAAACTGCACAGGCTCTTAGTGCTGCAGCCTTGGGGGCTAGTTGGCCTTTGGGAACCATCCCCAACGCCGACTGTCCTAAAACCCTTTTGACCGAGAGAGTGGGGGATGTAACTTGGGCAAGACAGTCTCCACTAAAATCAAATTTAATTACACATACTTAACCGTGACCCACTAGTGCAGACTGCGGCAGGGGTCTGGCATTCCTGTCCTGTGCAAACTACTATCCGCCTATGCAGAGAAAATGAAAGTAGGTACAGCCGATAACCTCCTGGAAGTAGGTAACCTCCCCTTTGCCCCCCTGACTAGCGCCCTCTTTTTCTGGCAGCCATTATGACTCCTGTTCCTGTGCTCTTCATACAGCTAAGTTTTTTTGTATTTTCTGTCTGTCAATTCTCTGGCATTCTTGTTTTTTGTCAAATTTTATCTTCAACCAGGTCACATAATTATAAGGTTTGATTGGGAGATAGGGCTAAATTCTAGCCCAGATAGTCGGGACAGCAGTTACCTCCTCTGCTGTTCTGATGGTCATAGTCGGAACACGACTGACTATCATATATACATACCTGTGACAGCATGTCGGGACAGCAGTTACCTCCTCTGCTGTTCTGATGGTCATAGTCGGAACACGACTGACTGTCATATATACATACCTGTGACAGCATGTCGGGACAGCAGTTACCTCCTCTGCTGTTCTGATGGTCATAGTCGGAACACGACTGACTATCATATATACATACCTGTGACAGCATGTCGGGACAGCAGTTACCTCCTCTGCTGTTCTGATGGTCATAGTCGGAACACGACTGACTATCATATATACATACCTGTGACAGCATGTCGGGACAGCAGTTACCTCCTCTGCTGTTCTGATGGTCATAGTCGGAACACGACTGACTGTCATATATACATACCTGTGACAGCGTGCTGGCGTCGCTGAACCTTCCGGCAGCCCTGGAGGACCTGTCAGGGAGCAAGGTGCCCCAGTCAGTGACGGACAAGGCCCGGCAGATACAGGAGCTTGGGGGCGTGGCCATGATCGACTCGCTCATCTCGGGTCTGCCTGAGCTGCTCACCCGCAACAGGGAGATCCTGGATGAGGTGAGGAGTGGGATGTGGGTGTGGGGTGGGTGGGTCACGGGGTGGGGGTGGGGAGATGAGTGTTCTGTGAGTGGTGTTTGTGTAGTGTAGTGTGTGTGTGTGTGTGTTGTGTTGCTGATAATTAAGTAGTGCGTGTGTGTGAGAGTGTTTGTGTGTGTGTGTGTGTGTATGTCTGTTGTGTTACTGATACTTTCATTGCATGAGTGTTGTGTGATTGATACTTACATAGCGTCTTTGTGTGTGTGTGTGTGTGTTGTGTTACTGATACTAATGTAGCGTCTTTGTGTGTGTATGTGTGTGTGTGTGTGTGTCTCTGTGTGTTGTGTTACTGATACTAATGTAGCGTCTTTGTGTGTGTGTGTGTGTGTGTGTGTGTGTGTTGTGTTACTGATACTTATGTAGTGTCTGTGTGTGTGTGTGTGTGTGTGTGTGTTAGTATATATGTGTGTGTGTTTCGTGTTGTGCTGCTGATACTTACGTAGCATCTGTGTGCGTGTGTTTGTGTTGTGTTGTGTTGTATTTGTGTTGTGTTGTGTTATTTTGTATTTAACTACACTTGCTGTACCATGACCCACTGGTGCAGACTCCAGCAGGAGTCTGATTCCCTGTCCTGAGCAAACCACTGCCCGCCATTAGGGGCCATTCCTGGGATTGGAACCCTGGACACTTCAGATTGGCAGTCCAACACTTTAAGCACTCGGCTATTCCACCTGTCGTTCAAGTCTGTTTAGACAGTCACTCTGTGGCAAAATGCCACAACTAATTTGCAGAGACTGTCATTTGAAAACTGAATCACTACTCATTAGGAAGGGTTTGACGACCATCTGTTTTTATCTAATTTTCGTGGAGATTCCCTAGTTATTTTTAGCGAGAACTGCATGCGCATGTACGTCACCATTTCTTGTTTTTTTTCTCGATCACCACAAGGCTTAAGTTATGTCGTGGAAACCTCTGTCCTGACGAAGGATTTTGAACAATTTCAGTGACTATTTTTGCAAGTGTACAAGATATATTTGGTTTTATAATTACACCCGTTATTTGCTACAGTCTTTTGTGTTCACTTTGAGCGTGTTTCCTTTAAAGCAACAACAATAACAAGACAAAACAAGATGAGACAAGATATGTTTATATCAGGAAACTCTTGGTGCGGGCACTTGAAAATGCTACGTATTTCACATAACTGATGCCAAGTGATGTGGAGTGATGGCCTATAGGTAACGCGTCCGCCTAGGAAGCGAGAGAATCTGAGTGCGCTTGTTCGAATCACGGTCAGCCGCCAATATTTTCTCCCCCTCCACTAGACCTTGAGTGGTGGTCTGGACACTAGTCATTTGGATGAGACGATAAACCAAGGTCCCGTGTGCAACATGCACTTAGCGCACGTAAAAGAACCCATGGCAACAAAAGGGTTGTTCCAGGCAAAATTCTGTAGAAAAATCCACTTCGATAGGAAAAAAAACAACAACTGCAGGCAGGAAAAAATACAAAAAAATGGGTGGCGCTGTAGTGTAGCGACGCGCTCTCCCTGGGGAGAGCAGCCCGAATTTCACACAGAGAAATCTGTTGTGATAAAAAGAAATACAAATACAAATAACATCTGTCATTGATTCAGAAACGACCTGTCGTGAGACCTTTAACGCCGGCTTGTCGTCGTTGCAGAGCATGCGATCTCTGGAGGCTGAGGAGAAGTCCGACAACCAGCTGCGGGATCAGTTCAAGGAGCGGTGGACCCGCACGGCATCCCAGGCCCTGACCAAGCCGATGCGGGAGGAGGCCAGCAAGTACCGCACCATCCTGGACACGGCCATCCAGGCCGACAAGATCGTGCGGGACAAGTACGACGCCAACAAGCAGGCCATGATGCTGCTGTCCAAGTCTCCTGTAAGTAACGGGTGATGATAATGATGATAGTGATATATAATAGTGATGATAATTGTAATAGTTTTGATGATGATGATGGTACAAGACTGTGTGGGACAAGTTCAACGCCAACAAGCAGGCCTTAGATGCTGCTGTCCAAGTCTCCTGTAAGTAACGGGTGATGATAATGATGATGGTGATATATAATAGTGATGATAATTGTAATAGTTTTGATAATGATGATGATACAAAATCGTGCGGGACAAGTATGACGCCATAGATGCTGCTGTCCAAGTCTCTCATAAGAAACAATGATAATGTTGATGGTGATAATGATAATATAATACCGAAATTATGATAATAGCCATAATCAAATGACGATAATAGAAATGATAAAATAATGATTGTGATACAAGACCATGTGGTACAAGTATGACACCAACAAACAGGGGCATCATACTCTTTGTCCAAGTCTCCCGTAAGTAATTATGACAATGCTGATGATGATAACAGTAATGGTTCTTCCTCGGCAACAGCAGCATCATTCAGAATTTTGGCAGTTTCAACCCAAAAGCTTGCTTTGACTGTACTGGTACAATGATTTTTTTTAATTCTTCTTCTTCTTCTTCTTCTTCTTCGTTCGTAGGCTTCAACTCCCACGTTCACTCGTATGCACACGAGTGGGCTTTTACGTGTATGACCGTTTTTACCCTGCCATGTAGGCAGCCATACTCTGTTTTTGGGGGTGTGCATGCTGGGTATGCTCTTGTTTCCATAACCCACCGAACGCTGACATGGATTACGGGATCTTTAACGTGCGTATTTGATCTTCTGCTTGCATATACACACACGAAGGGGGTTCAGGCACTAGCAGGTCTGCACATATGTTGACCTGGGAGATCGTAAAAATCTCCACCCTTCACCCACCAGGCGCCGTCACCGTGATTCGAACCCGGGACCCTCAGATTGACAGTCCAACACTTTAACCACTTGGCTATTGCGCCCGTCATTTTTTTTTTTTTTTTTTTATTCAAAACTGGAGGCTGAATTTTGCATCTGTAGAAAAACTTTTTTTTTTCTTCGCATGCATATTTCACAAGAATTCTTCACACGCAAATTTCACATTCTTTCGGGGTCTCTGGAATTTCATTGAGAGAAGATCTAAGAAGTTGTATCCATCACGCTCTGTGTGTGTGTGTGTGTGTGTGTGCATGTGTGTGTGTGTATGTGTGTGTGTGTGAGGCGGAGATTAAACAGGCATTGCCGGTGTGTGTGTGTGTCAGGCGGAGATAGAACAGGCGTTGCCAGCAGCGGGCAATGCGGGAGCCTTGCAGGGGAACCCCATCGTGCAGGAGCTGCGGCAGATGTGTGAGCAGGTGGAGACAATCAAGGCCGAAAGGGAGGTCATTGAGAATGAGCTGAAGAACGCCCAGTTTGACATGTGTAAGTCCCCCTTTTCTTTCTTTTTTTTCCTTTGTGTGTGTGTGTGTGTGTGTTTTGATCAACTTTATTTTCAAGGTCAAGGTGGACACATTTTCATCAGGTGTAGATAACAGTGCAATTTTATAACAAATAATAGTCATTATACTTAGCATCAGCATAGAACTAAGGACCCTTTGCTTAGCTAATATGTGTCAAGCAACATAATGTGAAAAGAACATAATCCATTTACTGTTTTCTAAAAAAAAATAACATATGTAGTATCTGATGTATCAGAAAGTCCACTTTTGTGTGCTGCCTGTCCCTGGAGGGTTTGAGACAAAAGTGTGGAGGCAGGAAGAGCGAGATTTTCTTTTCTACGTAATTTTGCCAGAGTGACACTTTTGGTTGCCATGGGTTCTTTATCAGAATGCCGAGTGAGTGCTGCACTCACGACTTTTTCTATCATCTCTTTCAGAATGCCGAGTGAGTGCTGCACTCACGACTTCGGTTGTCTGTCATCTCTTTCAGAATGCCGAGTGAGTGCTGCACTCACGACTTCGGTTGTCTATCATCTCATCTGAATGACAAGACACTCAGTTTGATTTTGTCCATTCAAACTTGGGAGAAAGGGCAAAGAGGGTGGATTCGAACCCAGACCCTCACGGCCACTGAATTAGCAGATGAACGTCTTATCCATTCTGCCATTTCTCCTCTTCCTACTTCCTACATGGTAGGAGTGAAAACGGTCATACACGTAAAAGCCCACCCGTGTGTACGAGTGAATGTGGGAGTGGCTGGCCGCATAGAAAGAAGAAGATTGGTTTTCATTAGGGAGAGTTTGCAGACCCACTTTCGTCTGATTTTCATTGGAGATTCGACGGGCGCAATAGCCGAGTGGTTAAAGCGTTGGACTTTCAATCTGAGGGTCCCAGGTTCAAATCACGGTGACGGCGCCTGGTGGGTAAAGGGTGGAGATTTTTACGATCTCCCAGGTCAACACATGTGCAGACCTGCTAGTGCCTGAACCCCCTTCGTGTGTATATGCAAGCAGAAGATCAAATATGCACGTTAAAGATCCTGTGATTCATGTCAGCATTCGGTGGGTTATGGAAACAAGAACATACCCAGCATGCACACCCCCGAAAGTGGAGTATGGCTGCCTACATGGCGGGGTAAAAACGGTCATACACGTAAAAGCCCACTCGTGTGCATACGAGTGAAAGTGGGGGTTGCAGCCCACAAACGAAGAAGAAGAAGAAATTGGAGATTCCCTGGTTATTTTTAGCAAGAACCATGTACGCATACGTGTCTTCATTTCCTCTTTTTCCTCGATCGCTGAAAGACTAAAAGTGTGTTGTGGAAATCAGTGTCTTGATGAAAGGATTTTGAACATATTCGGTGACTAATTTTTGTAAGTTTATGAGATATATTTGGTTTTATGATCACACCCATTATTTTGCTTTGTTCACTTTGGGCATGTTTCTTGTCACATTTCTGCCATTACGTATTTGAAGTGATCCATTTATAAAACTGCCTAAAAGTTGTCTGAACAAAGGCAGCACAGGAGGCAGCGGGGTGATATGATCGATTGCTACAAATACATACACGGAATCTACAAGACCAACAATCCCGAACTATCACCTGCAGTAAGTAGAGACAGAAGAGGCAACAGTTTAATGTTAAGTAAATCACATTGCAGGCTGAAAGTGCGCAGCTCCTTCTTTACAGAGCGAGTCGTTAATATATGGAATGGTTTGCCAGACAGTGTTGTGACTGCCCCAACCATGTTATCCTTCAAGACTAGGTTAGACGCTCATTGGGCCAACTCTCCAAGCATATATGATCCAGTATGCTATCATTAGGCCACGCATGCTGGCATACTGTATCCAGTTGAACGACGAACAGGCCTTCCAGGCCTAAAACGTCTGATCCAGTTCAAGTTCAAGCAGTGCCAACTCTGAGAAGCCAGTTATGGTGGTAGGCTGCCCATGATGTTATGTGACCTGCATCTCGCTTTGCAAGCCACAAAAGGCTCCCCATGAAAGTGGACCTGACCCCCGAAAGCGGAGTATGGCTGCCTGCATGGCAGGGTAAAAACGGTCATGCACGTAAAAGCCCACTCATGTATATGCGAGTGAACATGGGAGTTGCGGCCCACGAACGCAGAAGAAGAAGAAGAAAGCGGACCTGCAAACCCTCCTATTTCTTTCTTCTTTCTTTTTGTATTCAATGACCAACATCGACTTGCTGGTGACTCTGTCGTAGTTGATGCATGCTGGGTATTATCATGTCTCAGTAACCCACCGAACGCTGACATGGATCAAAGGAATTTAAACGTGTGTATTTGATCTGTGTTCGTAGACACACAAAGGGGATTCAGGCACTGGCAGGTCTGCACATATGTTGACCTGGGAGATCAGAAAAATCTCCACCCTTCTTAACCCACCAGGTGCCATTATGGAGATTCAAACCCGGGACCATCAGAATAGAATAGCATACCAAGTGTACCGGGGTCACAAGGAACATTGGGGGGGATAGTACATAACAAGATAGAACATAAATAAAAAATCAGCACAAACACAGATGCAGTAGAAATTAGGATACATACAAGTGCATGTCAATATAAAAACTTGTGCATACTCACACATGCACGCACTGCACACACACACACACACACATGTGCACGCACACACACACGTACACGCACACACACACACACACACACACACACACACACACGTTTGAACAGAAGCCACATATTACATGTTGATGGGGCTGATGACTAGATCTTCAGATAGATGGTTGTTGATTGTACAATTCTTGTTATCAGACTGGATTTGTTCAAGAGACAGGACAGGGCATTGACTGCTTTCGGGGAAAAGCTATTGGCGAAGCGATTGGTTTTCGTCCTTATATTTCTGTACAGTCGACCAGAGGGGAGCATCTCGAAAATCCCAAAAGCTGGATGTGATTCGTCCTGGCTGATTGATTTTGCTTTTTTGAGTCGCTGCTTATGATATATGTCTTCTAGAGAAGGTAGATCATCCCCAGTGAGTCCAGTGCTCTAACCACTCGGCTCCTGTTGTTGCATCTGTTATGCATATGTGTGTGTATGTGTGAATGTGTGTCTGCTTTTTTTTTTTTTTTTTAATACATTTATTTGCTTATTTATCATCATTGTTGTCTTTTTTATTTATTTATTTTATTTATTTATCTATTTATTTTATTTTCATTATTATTATTATTATTATTTATTTTTTAATTATATTATTATTATTTATTTATTTATTTTATTTTATTTTATTTTATTTTTCTCAAGGCCTGACAAAGCGCGTTGGGTTGCGCTGCTGGTCAGGCAGGCATCTGCTTGGCAGATGTGGTGTAGCGTATATGGATTTGCCCAGAGCGCAGTGACGCCTCCTTGACCTACTGAAACTGATACTGTTGCAGCCAGCAAGTTCTTCGCGGCGCTGGCGGCGGACGGGGCGATCAACGAGGAGAGCCTGTCGCAGGGTGAGCTGGACAGGGTGTTGGCTCCCCTGAGGCAGCAGGTCACCGACAGCATCCAGCGACAGGAGACCCTCATGGCCCGCATTCAGGTCAGCAGCGTCTTCTTCTTCTTCTGCGTTCACTCGTATGTACACGAGTGGGCTTTTACGTGCATGACCGTTTTTACCCCGCCATGTAGGCAGCCATACTCCGTTTTCGGGGGTGTGCATGCTGGGTATGTTCTTGTTTCCATAACCCACCGAACGCTGACATGGACTACAGGATCTTTAACGTGCGTATTTGATCTTCTGCTTGCATATACACACGAAGGGGGTTCAGGCACTAGCAGGTCTGCACATATGTTGACCTGGGAGATTGTAAAAATCTCCACCCTTTACCCACCAGGCGCCGTCACCGTGATTCGAACCCAGGACCCTCAGATTGACAGTCCAACGCTTTAACCACTCGGCTATTGTGCCCGACAGGTTCAGGTTATGGCATTTTGTGAGGCCTGACTAAGCATGTTGGGTTACGCTGCTGCTGGTCAGGCATCTGCTTGGCAGATGTGGTGTAGCGTATATCGATTTGTCTGAACGCAGTGACGTCTCCTTGAGCTACTGAAACTGTGAGCATGCACACACTCGTAACACGAGGGATGTGTGACATGGAATGAAAGATGTAAAAGTCTGACTTTTAACCCAAAACAAAACAAAACAAAAAAAGAACTCAACATTTTTAATGGAGAAAAAAAAGCAACAACTGTGAAACATTGGGGAAAAACAAAATTTCACTCTTAAAACCAAGCTGGAATTTGAACCCAGGGTTTCACTACTGAAAGCTGAGAGGTATCACTTGGCCATTGCGTCCACTGTCAGGAATCTGGGATTTGAACTCTGGACCTAAGCGACAGGAGACACTCATGGCCCACATACAGGTCAGCAGCGTTACGTTTCCCGTAGCGTCAGGGTTCCCAGGGAGGTGGTGGGGATGGTGGGTTCAGGTTATGGCTTTTTGTGAGGCCTGACTAAGCGTGTTGGGTTACGCTGCTGCTGGTCAGGCATCTGCTTGGCAGATGTGGTGTAGCGTATATGGATTTGTCTGAACGCAGTGATGCCTCCTTGAGCTACTGAAACTGAAACTGTGAGGAGCTTGTTTTTTTGCGTGTGTGTGTGTGGGTTTGTTTTTTTTTTGTTTTTTTTTCAAATTTTGTGCTGTTTTTATTGGTCTGTGTTTCCTGTAATGGTGATGCTATGTGGAAAATGGTACAGTGTATACGTGTTACAAATTGAAAAGCTAACTAAAGAAATTGTTTATCTATCTGTCTGTCTGTCTATCTATCTGTCTGTCTGTCAATCTGTTTATCTCTCTCTATATATGTTTTTTTTCTCCAAACAACAGACTATTGAGGCACATAAAATCACATGACATGACTCATATATATATATATATATATATATATATATATATATATATATATATATATATACCAGATGATTGAAAAAAAGGAAGCAGTTGGACTCACAGAAAAACATTCTTTTGGCTGAACGGTTTTCAGAACACCAACACAGAGTTCACGCAGGCCAAATCGTCCAATCAGAGCGCGGCGCAGAGGGAGCAGATGCTGAAGGACCTGGCGTCTGGCTTCGATAACTTCATGGAGCTGAAGAGCAACCTGGAGGAGGGAACAAAGGTATGACCCTAATTTTTCATCATGCATCACTGTGCATCATATTATTGTTATGATAATAATAATAACAAGAGAGGCAAGGCCTTCAAGACTCACTTGTGATACACTTAAAAAAAAAAAAATCTAATCGTTAAAATGTGTTCTGTATTTGTTATTATAAAGCTTTGTGTTAAAAAAAAAAGAAAAAAAAGAAAGAAAGAAAGTCCTAACCAGATTCGAATTAAGTCCCCTAGCATTAATTACAGAGTTTGCAAAATAAATAAAACTACCATGCTTAGCAAAAGAAGTTCCTGTTTGAACAAAAAATGATAATAATGACTGCTCTTGTTGTTGGGTCAGAATATCAGATCAAAGTGCCAAGTTTAGAGAATACAAAAAATATAAATATAACAGTAAATGCAGTTTGCTTATAATTAGGCTTCTTTTTTAAATTTTTTTGTGCCCATCCCAGAGGTGCAATATTGTTTTAAACAAGATAACTGGAAAGAACTGATTTTTTCCTATTTTTATGCCAAATTTGGTGTCACCTGACATAGTATTTGCAGAGAAAATGTCAATGTTAAAGTTTACCACGGACACACAGACACACATACACACACACACACACAGACAACCGAACACCGGGTTAAAACATAGACTCACTTTGTTTACACAAGTGAGTCAATAAAAATAATGATAACATTTTCAGTTCTACAACCTCATGCCTCTGCTGGTGCACACACAGACACAAACACACACACACACATAAAAGACACACATACACACACACACACATCTACACTCACACACACACATAACAGACACACTCACACACGCACATGTATACTTTCCAAGCTATATTTTGTTGTAAAATTTTATCGGATATGTGTTTTGTTTGCATCTGTTATGTTGGCCAGTCATTAAAATCATTCAGTGTTTAGTATTCAGTACATATTTCCAAGCGGATTAATTAATGAATATGCATCATATTATAATAATGATAATAATAAAAATAATGATAAACTCAGTTCTACAATGACCTCACACCCTTGCTGGTGCACACACACACACACACACACACACACACACACACAGACACATAATTTCCAGTCAAATTAATTAATGTGCATCGTATTATAACGATAGTTATAAAAAAAACTATGATAAAATGTCCAGTTCTACAACGACCTCACGCACATACATCGTACTATGATAATAATAGTGAAAAACAACGATGAAACTACAACAACCTCACACCCCTGCATCGTATCATAGTAACAACAGAAATAATGATTAATTTTCCAGTTCTACAACGACCTCACCCCCCTGCTGGTGCGGCTCCAGACTAAGATCAACGATTTCTGCTTCGCCCGAAAGACGGAGAAGGACGAGCTGATGGGAGACCTGCAGAAACAGATCGCCAATACCCCCAGCCAGCCCCCGCCCGCCACCCCTCGCTACCAGGGTGGACCCGGCACAGGTAAGAAAGGGTTGGTGTTGATGATTGTCAGGGGTGGATCGCCTTTGTCTTGTTTCATTTCGTTTCTCATTCATTGGTGTTTTGTTGTTGTTTTTTTTCCTTGGTTCTGATGTATATCTATTTTGTTGTTGTTTGTTTTGTTTTTTGGCCACCCGCCACCCTCTCGCTGCAAGGGTGGATTCAGTTCACAGGTAGGGGTGTGGATGGTTCAAGGGTGGATCGTCTTTGTCGTGTTTGTTTCGGGTTTTTTTGTTTGTTTGTTTTCTTTCCTTGGCTTGTTTAATATATATATATATATATATATATATATATATATATATATATTTTGTTGTTTGTTGTTGTATGTTTGATGTTGTTTTTTTTGCATTCCACCCACCACCCCACACCACCAGGGTGGATTTGGTACAGGTAAGGGGTGTGTGGATGGTTGTAGGTAGGGTGGATCGTCTTTGTCTTGACATTTTTGATGTGTTTGTTTTATTCCCTGGCTTCTGTTTTTGTTTTTGTTGTTTGTTGTTTGTTTGTTTGTTTGGTGGTGGTGGGTTTTTTTTCACCACCCGCCACCCTGCAGTATCAGGGTGGACCCGGCTACAGGTAACAGATGTGGACAATTGTCGGGTGGATTGTCTGATTGTTGTCTTGTTTTCTTTTTATTTGTTAGGTGCTCTTTTTTCAGGTTTTTTGTTTTGTTTTGGTTTTTGCCACATGCTAGAGTGTGGTTAGTGGGTGGTTAGTGGGTGCTAACTGGGTGGTAAGTGGGTGGTTAGTGGGTGCTAACTGGGTGGTTAGTGGGTGCTAACTGGGTGGTCAGTGGGTGCTAACTGGGTGGTAAGTGGGTGGTCAGTGGGTGGTAAGTGGGTGGTCAGTGGGTGCTAACTGGGTGGTAAGTGGGTGGTAAGTGGGTGCTAACTGGGTGGTAAGTAGGTGGTCAGTGGGTGCTAACTGGGTGGTCAGTGGGTGCTAACTGGGTGGTCAGTGGGTGCTAACTGGGTGGTCAGTGGGTGGTCAGTGGGTGCTAACTGGGTGGTCAGTGGGTGGTCAGTGAGGGGGTGTGGGCTGTTTCGGGAGAGTCCTCAGTGTTCGTTCTTTCCGTTCTACATTCTTTCCTTTCCTTTCTCATCTTAAAATGATTTTGATGCTGGATATTTTGATGGCCGTTGTTGCATTTTTGTTGTAGTTGTGTGGACTCTTGGGGAGAGTTGTCTGTCTGTCTTTCTTTCTTCCTCGGCTCTTTTTTTTTTTTTTTTTTTTTAAATGTTTTTTGTTGTTGTGTTGTGTTGTGTATGTGTGTGTGTGTTGTGATGTTTGAAAGTTTTTTTTTTGGGTCTTGTGTAATGAGTGCTTGATTTTAATTTAATTTAATTTTATTTTTATGGCTTATGTGGTTTTGGAAAGCGTGTGTTGTGTTTTTTGATTGGGATTAGAGATTGTTGTCTTTTTATTGTTGCTTTGTCTTTTTCAGAATGATTAGAAGTCTTTTTGATATGGTTATTTTTGTATTTTGTATTAGTGTTACTGTGAGTTTGGAATTGTGGTTTGTTTTAGCTTGAGATTGAATATACTTACCATAGTTTTTGTTCAGTTGGAAACCAATGCAACATTCTTGGTTGTTGTGGTTGTTTTTGTTTTTTTTTATGTGTTTTTAGTCTGTTTTTTTTGTGTGTGTGTGTGTGTGTGTGTTCGCATGAGCAAATTTACATAAGCTTTTTTCTTTTTTAATCACCTTTCATTGTGTTGTTCAGAGTTATACGAGGTGTGTCATTTTCGTTTTATCACCTTCCATTGTGTGTTGTTCAGAGTTATACGAGGTGTGTCATTTTTTGTTTTATCACCTTCCGTTGTGTGTTGTTAAGAGTGATACGAGGTGTGTCGTTTTTTGTTTTATCACCTTCCATTGTGTGTTGTTAAGAGTTATACGAGGTGTGTCATTTTTTGTTTTATCACCTTCCGTTGTGTTGTTCAGAGTTATACGAGGTGTGTCATTTTTGTTTTATTACCTTCCGTTGTGCGTTCTTCAGAGTTATACGAGGTGTGTCGTTTTTTGTTTTATCACCTTCCATTGTGTTGTTAGGAGTTATACGAGGTGTGTCGTTTTTTGTTTTATCACCTTCCGTTGTGTGTTGTTAAGAGTTATACGAGGTGTGTCATTTTTGTTTTATCACCTTCCATTGTGTGTTGTTAAGAGTTATACGAGGTGTGTCATTTTTTGTTTTATCACTTTCCTTTGTGTTGTTCAGAGTTATACGAGGTGTGTCATTTTTGTTTTATCACCTTCCATTGTGTGTTGTTCAGAGTTATACGAGGTGTGTCATTTTTTGTTTTATCACCTTCCATTGTGTGTTGTTCAGAGTTATACGAGGTGTGTCATTTTTTGTTTTATCACCTTCCATTGTGTTGTTAGGAGTTATACGAGGTGTGTCATTTTTTGTTTTATCACCTTCCATTGTGTTGTTAGGAGTTATACGAGGTGTGTCATTTTTGTTTTATCACCTTCCATTGTGTGTTGTTCAGAGTTATACGAGGTGTGTCATTTTTTGGGGTCACTTTCCATTGTGTTGTTCACTTCCTCTGGTGTTCCTCTGGTGGTGTTTGGTGTTGTGCTAAGTGTGTTGTTTTCGCTCTCATGGTGGCAAGCTTCTGTGCTTGAATTTAGCTGTGACATCATTTTTGCTGAGCTACAATGTAAAGTCCACTTGTTGCTTTGTTCACCCTGCATCTGCCCACTTACACTTTTTTATGCATTCATACCTGCCTGTACAATGGAGTTTTAACTCTCTTCATACGAACGACAGAATAGGCGATGACGGTAGCGTTTTACTGCTGCTAACATCATTGACACATTACCAACGGCAAGGTTCTGAGATTGAAGAGTTGGTTGAATACAGCGAATAGCAGATTACTGAGGATGAAAGCTATAGGCTAGGCCAGTCAGAGTCAACAGCAGACGGGGTTTCTGTTGGTGGAAAAAGAAAGAAAAGTGGCAGTTGCCAGTGAGTTAAGGTTGAGTTGAGTCTGACAAGGCCGGTGAGATAGGACAGTGGCAGTGAATTCAGCTGGTTGTAGGTTTTAACCCATTCATCCTAATGGAGTTTACAGCCTCGGCAGTCTTCCATGCCATATTGATGCAGAAAAAAAAAAACTGCAGATTTTTTTTCCTCTCCAAATAATTTATATGATTACTGCCGGAAAAAGAGGGCGCTGGTCAGGGTGGTAAAGGGGAGGTTACCTACTTCCGGGAGGTTACTGGCCATAGCTTTAATTTGACTTTAACCTGGGTGTTTAAACCTTTCACTTCCGACCTCAGATATATCCGCAGTTTTGGGGTGACTGCATTATCAACAGTCGAGCCAGTCATTTGAACATGCTTGCTTCTTGCAAATGGCGACTGCCTTGATGTGTATTCAAAGCAATGCCTCAGCTGGATTTTGAAGAGGTGGCTAGAATTTTGTTTGATTTTCCACACAACGTTGGCAATAGCAACTACGAAAACAAGGAAGGGAGACCAGTCCTCACTCCCTGCCACTTAGTGTCTCTTTTGCGTTGGTGTCTGTTTTGTTCGCTGCGTTTTGTCACGGAATGAAGTCATCAGTTTGATTCAGTTTTTGCCACCAAACACTTTCTTCGGTGTGTTTGTTCTTTGGCGTTGACAGATGACTGGTTCAGTTTCACACCTTCACACCTTGCTCACCAAGTTCTACAACAGTCCGTTCAGAAACAAAATTTTACTTTTTTTTCTTTGTTTTTCTTGGGCGGGGGGGACATTGCAGACTGGTGTGTGTCGGTATGTCTGCCTGTGTGTTGCGAACCTTTGTGTGTGCATGTGTATGTGTGCCTCTGTGTGTGTGTGTGTGCACGCACGCGCACGCTCATTTGTGTGTGTGTCTGTGTGTGCCTGTGTATGTGTGTGTGTGTGCATGCGTGCGTGCGTGCGCGTGCTCCTTCGATTGAAACCCCCTCCCCCTCACTTGCTCTCCTCCTCCGACACAGATGCGGTGGCTAGCGGCGAGAACAGGAAGGTTCCCCCTCCCCGCCCTCCTCCCCCCACCCTCCCCACCAGTGCTGGTGCCGCCGGTAAATCAAGTTTTGTGTTTTTTGGTGTTGTTTTGTTGTTGTTGTTATAATGTGCATGTTTGTTGTGTTGTGTGTTTGTTCTTCTGCTTCTTATTAGTATATTATTATTATTATTATTCCCGCATGCTTTTGCACTTGTCTTGCTTCTTCTTGGTGTGATCTGCGTGATGTAGGCTGCATCAAAGATGTTAGATAATAGAATTCGTCTTTGTCAGAGTAATGAAAGAGAGTTGTTCGATTACAGAACTTGACTTGGTTACGGTAATGGAAAAGAGCTGTTAAGCTATGGAAGAAAGATGTTAGATTACAAAACTTGTCTTGTTTCTCATTAAGGGACGCAAGCTGTTAGATTACATTTATCTTGTCAGTCATGGTTATGAAAGAGACCTGGTGGGGGTTGGGTGAAAGAGAGATGTTGAAAAGGGCTGTGAAGAAGAGTTTCTTGCGTTTCAGTGGTCTTCATTGGTTGAATGAACCGATGAAGACTGTCAGGCCAGGTGGAAAGGTTTCTTGGATTTTTTTATGTGTTTATAATCAATTGTGTTTGATTGTCAAATGGCTTCTTTTCATCAGCGATAAGAGGTGGTGGTTTTTTTGTTTGTTTGTTTGTTTGTTTTTTTTGCAGCTTCCGATTTGTGGAGAATTTAGGAAATCATGGCAAGGATTTAGGAAAGTTTGAGATGACGCTTGAGATCCTTTCTCATCAAAGCTTAGCATTTCATGGAATTATGGGATTGGTTTGTCCCAGGTAGAGCAATGGCAGTGTTTAAGGAAGAGTTGTTGCTAGGAGCGATGTTTTTACACAAAAGGATGGAGAGTTAGTGGAGGGCTTGCATTGCTTAATTCCCATTTTTGTGCCTGTGTGTGTATGTGCGTTAGGTGTTGTAGCGCTTATATTTATGTTTGTTTTTTGGGTTTTTTTTTTAAGGTGTAGGCTTTGTTTTTTGTGGAAATCGTGGCGTTTGTCTTTTTATGCACTTCTTGCATATACCCATCTTTAAAGTTATATTTGTATACTATATGTGTATGATTGAATGTTTTTGGATCACTATGGACATTCCAAACAGTCTTAACACTCTCTCTCTCTCTCTCTCTCTCTCTCTCTCTCTCACACACACACACACACACACACACACACACACAGACACACACACACACAGACACACAGGTTCAGAACAAAACAAGATGATGCCATTAATGAAACAGTTATGAACATCATCAAGCTTGATGAATGATTATTATTGATATTATTATTTCTTCTTCTATTTCTTCTTCCTATCATCATCATCATCGTTATTATCCTCATCCTCCTATCATCCTCCTTCTCCTTCTCATCCTCATCATCATAAATTGTGATTTATACAAAAAACAAATCACAAAAACCATTAGCAGATGGGTGGTGTCTTACAAAGAGGTCTTGATCCTTTATTGAACCATATTTCTTTGTAAGACCCTGCTAATCCAGAACAGCTTTGCGATCTCCGTTTTTGTATAAATTAGATTTGATAATGATGCTCACAATGATGATGATGATGATGGTAAATCTCTCGCTTTTTAAGTGGATGCGTTACCTCTTGGCCACCCTTCTACTGTTGCTTCTTTACGAGAAAAATTGATATCATTTGGCCACAAAGAGTACTTAGTATAGTTGTGCTAATTGCTATCCAAAAAAAAAGGAACAAATTGTTCTCCCTTCAGAAGGTGGCAGCTGTGAACCTTTTTTTTTTATTTTTTTATTTTTTTAACCTCTCTGTTTTTGCTAAATGCCTTTCACGTTTTTATGTTTCCATAAGGATTTTCCTTAAGCTAATTAATGATATGCATGAGAAGGGTTTGTTGATAGCTTGCAAGTCATTGCTGACTTTGGATCATCTGACTTACTGCAGACTGATTAACTAGCAACTGCCTGACTGATATTAACCTGATTTAAACTTACTTGCTTGCTGAATGATCAAACTAACCAATCAGCTAACTGGCTGATCTTAAAACATAACAGCCATTGCAAAACTTCCTTGCTGGCGCTACTGACAGGGCCGATTTACTGATTAAAACAATGAATGAACGGCCCATCACAGCAGTATATATCAGTTAGCTGGTTACTAGTAAATGGATGGGAAGGTTAACTTTTTCCTCCATTCATTTTGTATATCTTGGAGTTGGAATAGTATTGTTTTTTTATTTCTTGGGATTTTTTTTTTTTTTTTTTTAGCTGCTTTTGCTTTTTGTTCATCTTTCATTAACCCTTTGAGGCCTGAGTTCCTGAGCAATTTTAACCCTTCTGCCTGAGCTCCTGAGCCAAAATTTGCAAATAATTGGTATTAAACATAGTGCTGGGTTTTGTCACTCTTTTTTTGTCTTTCGATTTTATTTTTTTATTATTATTTTTTAATTGGTTCTTTTTTGTTTACTTATTTGTTTATCTATTTATTTATTAATGGAAATGTTTTATCATTATCAGTAGCAGTATCATTGTTATTATCATTACAATAACAACAACAGCAGTAATAATAATGATAAGAAGAATGATGATGATGACAATGAGGAGGAAGAGGATAATAAGAATAAGAGTAGATATGTATGTATGTATATGTGTGTATGTATTTTTATTTTCATCATCATCGTTATTGTTGTTGTTATTATTATTTTAAATATGATTATGTGAATGTTTCCCGTTTAGTGTGCCTGTGCTCCCGTTGCCCAGGAAAGCATACTTACAAAAAACATACCTACATACCCACAGAGATGCTAACTGTTGCAGTTTCACTGTATTTTGTTACATTCGATAGTAATTTGTTCTGACGTTCCACCAACGTAAAAATTGTTCCGACGAGTTCTTCTTCTTCTTCTTCTTCTTCTTCTGCGTTCGTGGGCTTCAACTCCCACGTTCACTCATATATATGCGAGTGGGCTTTTACGTGTATGACCGTTTTTACCACGCCATGTAGGCAGCCATACTCTGCTTTTGGGGGTGTGCATGCTGGGTATGTTCTTGTTTCCATAACCCACCGAACGCTAACATGGATTACAGGATCTTTAATGTGCGTATTTGATCTTATGCTTGCGCATACACACGAAGGGGGTTCAGGCACTGGCAGGTCTGCACATATGTTGACCTGGGAGATCGTAAAAATCTCCACCCTTTACCCACCAGGCGCCGTCACCATGATTCGAACCCGGGACCCTCAGATTGAAAGTCCAACGCTTTAACCATTCGGCTATGGCACCCGTTGTTCCGACGAGTTCATTTCCGACTACATTGTATAGTCGCATGCTTTCCTGTTGTCACATTACCCAGACGCTCTGGACCTATCGAGTATGGAGCCAGGGCAGTCACTACTAACCTTGGTCTCATGTGGTTATGCTCAGCTAATCGTGTGCGTGTTTACATTGAAACAGCATCAAATGGACCAATCAGCTTAATCGTTTTGCCCGAACAAGAGAGAACATGGCTGATTCAAGTTGCCTCTCGGTCAAACAGCATCTGTGCCCTGTGGATTAAGCTATGGAGTGTGTGTGTGCCTTGTGGATAAAAATGTACGTTAGCTGATGCGGCTTGGAGTCTTTGAGTGTTCCTACCAAAATTTCAAAAATGTTCCTACCAAATTTCCTGATGGCTTCTAGTCATTTGGATGAGACGATAAACCGAGGTCCCGTGTGCAGCATGCACTTAGCGCACGTAAAAGAACCCACAGCAACTAAAGGGTTGTTCCTGGCAAAATTCTGTAGAAAAATCCACTTGGATAGGAAAAACAAATAAAACTGCATGCAGGAAAAAAAAAACAACCCAAAAATGGGTGGCGCTGTAGTGTAGCGACGCTGTCTCCCTGGGGAGAGCAGCCTGAATTTCACAGAGAGAAATCTGTTGTGATAAAAAAAAAAGAAGAGAAATACAATACAATACACAAACACACACTTGACAGGGGCTGGCATAGTCTGATCATTCCAACCAAATTTCCTGATTGTTTCTACAAACACTTGACAGGAGTTGGCATCTCTGTACCCATTATTATGATGGTGCTGCTGCTGCTGCTGTTGCTGCTTGTTGTTGTTATTATCATTATCATTATCCTAATTCTTCTTCTTCTTCTTCTTATTATTATGATTATTCCCCTTGATGTTCCAGCAGCAGCGGGGGCGGCCCCCACTCCGGCCATGGCCCAGCCCACGGTGCCCACCTCGGCCCCCCCTGTCTCCCAGGCCACAGCTCCCGGCCCCGCCCCCTCCGCCCCCCAGGGCTACCCTGCGCAGCCACACCCCGGCCAGGCAGCACAGCCCCCACAGCAGCCAGGTGGGTGTGGGTGTGTGTGTGTGTGGGGGGGGGTGTGGGTGTGGGGGGTGGGGTGGGGAGGGAGGGAGAGGAGTGGAGGGGGGGGGGGTAGGGGGTGGATGGGGATTTGGTGGTGTGAGGGGTTGGGGGCGGGGATGGGTTGTGTGTTTTGGGGGTGGAGGAGTGTGTTGGGTGGGTGTTTGGGGGTGGAGGGGTGTGTGTTGGGGGGTGGGCGTGTGTATTGGGGGTGGATGTTGGGGGGTGGAGGGGTGGGTGTTTGGGGGAGGGTTGTGTTGAGGTGGGTGTTTGGGGGTGGAGGGGTGGGTGTTTGGGGGTGGAGGTGTGTGTTGGGGTGGGTGTTTCAGGGTGGAGGGGTGTGTTAGGGTGGGTGTTCAGGGGTGGAGGGGTGGGTGTTTCAGGGTGGAGGGGTGTGTTGGGGTGGGTGTTTGGGGGTGGAGGGGTGGGTGTTTGGGGGACGGGTGTGTTGGGGTGGGTGTTGAACATTAATTTTGAGAAAAAAGTGTTGAACATCAATGAACAAAAAAACAAACAAACAAACAAAAAAAAACCCCAAGTGTTGAACATGAATTAAAAACAACAACAACTACTACAAACTGTTGAACATGAATTAAATAAAAACAACAACAAAGTGTTGAACATGGATTAAAAAAACAACAACCAAAAAAAAAACCAAAGTGTTGAACATGAATAAAAACAACAAAGTGTTGAAGATGAATATATGAATAAACAACAACAACAAAAAAAAACAACCCTGTGTTGAACATGAATAATAAAAAAAAACAAAAAAACATTTGGTCATCGTCGTCTGTCTTTGTGCTGACAGGTGCCTACGGAGGGTGGAACGCCCCCTACCCCAGCTACCCAGCTGGGGGCTACCCGATGCCGGCCATGCCCGCGGGCTACAACCCGTACAACCCTTACATGCAGTACCCACAACAGCCCCCACCCTCCTATGGAGGGCAGCAGGGCTACCCCCAACAGGGTACCCCTTACCCCATGGCGCCGCCCCAGCAGGCTGGGTACCCAGGACAGCAGCAGCCTCCGTACCCGCAGCAGCAAGGCTACCCCGGGTACCCCGG
Source organism: Babylonia areolata (assembly GCF_041734735.1). Taxonomy (NCBI): domain Eukaryota; kingdom Metazoa; phylum Mollusca; class Gastropoda; order Neogastropoda; family Buccinidae; genus Babylonia; species Babylonia areolata. Next base: position 17,452,473 of record NC_134907.1, read on the forward strand.
TGGGGTTCCGCCTTACCCACAGCAGCCGCAGTATAGATAAGGAGGTGATGGTGGTGGTGCCTGGTGATGGCAAGGGGTGGGTGTGTGTGTCGGTGGAGGGCGAAGGAGAAAGTCTTCTTTGTCTTCATCGTTGGTCTGTCGGTCTGTTGTCGATGTGGGGGACAGAGGAGGAGTGAGGAGGAGTGGGTGTGGAGGGTGGTGGTGTAGGTGGGGTTTTTTTGTTTTGTTTGTTTTTTTTATTTTTTTTATATAACCTTCCCTTTCCTTGAGGACTTGTTGTTGTTGTTGTTGTCAGTCTAGGGTGAGGGAAGTTCTGGGGTTGGTGTTGGTCATTTCCGGATGAGACGATGCCAAGTTATGGAAGACAGCTAAAGAAAGAAAGAGAATTTGAAGCCTCATGTCTCCTTTCTTTCTTTCTTTCTTTCTTTCTTCTCCTTTCCCCTTCCCCCACTCTCCCATCCTTCCTCTTCCTCATCTACCATACCTTACCCCCTTCTCTCTCTCTCTCTGGTCTTTAGTCTTGTCTGTTTTGACTGATTTATGTAAAAAGGATGCTAAAATAGCTCTAAGCGCTTTGCAAGCATAGAGTCATTGGTTGATATAGATGCTTATGTAGCACCTATCCTCAGTCAAGAGACCTAGCACTAGGTGTGGTTCATCCGTCGGGATCAACGAGGACCATCTAGTCATCCTAGGGGTGGGTGGGTTGGGCTCTGTGGGTGCGCAGACGACTGGTCAGGCCAGTCCGCGCCCGGAAGGTTCTGACGCAGTGTGGACAGAGGATGGTGGCGGCTGTCGGGGACTTGCTGGCACTGCTTTTCCCTGGCCTGTCTGCGTTGCTCTGCTGCAGCGATTCTGTTGGGCCTCACAGGATTTGGCGCCTTGTGGACAGCTGAACGCACTAGGTAGTGCTATTGCAAACACGGGGTTATTTGCACGACAGGCTGCCTACTACCCCGGGTAGAAGAGACGATTTGAGAGCTGCACTGCAGGTGCTCATCATTCGTTTCCTGTCTTGTCTCTTCACTTTCTCTCCTCTCCTTGTTCTCTGCCCATGTGTTGTTTGTTTCTTCTGTTGTTGTTGAATTTAAATTAATGGGGGAAAAAGTGGGGATTAGGGGTAGTGAGGAGGGTAGGTAGGGCTGGGGGGTGGGTGGGTAGAAGAATTGTGTTGTGATTTCTGATCAGATTATTTTCTTCTGGGGGAGGGGGAGGGGTGGGGGGGGGGGATTTTGTCTCTTTGCTCCCTTTGCTTCCATTTCTTTTCTTTTTTTTTCTTCTTTTTTTCCTCTCTCTCTCTTTTTTTTATTATTTTTTTTTTATTTATTACGTAAAACCCTACCCTCCCCTCTGCCCCTCGGTCTCTGTGTCACTTTGAAGTAGAACAGTGTTGTGATTCTGTCCATTTCTCTGCCTACCCTCCACCACTCTCCCACCACTCTCTCCTCCCCCCACCCCCCAATCACTCTTCTCTTCTCTGTCTCTCTGTCTGTCTCTCTGTCTGTCTGTCTGTCTCTCCTCAGCTCACTCCGTCCATGAGTGGTGCAGGGGTATGTTTTTGTTTTGTTTTGTTTTGGTTTTTTTGTTAAGTAACAAGGATTTTTTTTTTAAATGTGTGTATTGTTGGTTATATGTGCTTGTTTGATAGTTGTTCATTTTTACTTCTTGTCTTTATTTATGTGTTAGTTTATATATATGTGTGTATATATATATATATATATATATATATATGTGTGTGTGTGTATATATATGTATGTGTATATATATATATATATATATATATATATATATATATATATATATATCCCTTTTATATCTTTATTGAATTGATTGTTTTATTTCTTTTTCTTTTCTTTTTTTATGTATTAATGTATATATTTTTCTTTGTGATGTCTTTATTGAATCAGTGTTTTATTTATTTATTGTGTTGAGAAACATGTTTGTTTTTTTGTTTTTTTCCTTTTTGATGGACATTTATTGTTTATTTGTTTATTTGCTTTGGTGTTTGTTTTGTTTGTAGTGGTTCATGTCATGTGTGCACGGGTGCATGGTTGTAGTGATGGGTTGTATGCATGTAGTTGTGCATCTCTCTCTCTCTCTCTCTCTCTCTGTCTCTGTCTCTGTCTCTGTCTCTCTCTCTCTCTCTCTGTCTTCTCTCTTTGTTGACGTGCCTGTCTGCTTGAACAGTGAACCAGTTTTTTGCGACCACACCCCCACCCCCTCTTTTTTTTTCTTTTTTTTTTTTCTTCATTGTTCTTTCCCCTCTCCCACACCCCCTTCCCACCCCCCACCCCCCACCCCCCCTCTCTGTCATCCCTCCTCACAGTTATATTTGTATTGTTAGAGTATTGTTTATTATTGTTGTTTTTATTATTATTATTATTACTATTATTATGATGATGATGATGATGATGATGATTGTCACTTTTTGGTGTTATAAATATGCTCCTCCTTTTTCTTCTTCATTGTCATCTGTTATTATAATTATTATTTTTATTGCTCTCATCATCATCATCATCAGCATCGTTTTTATTATTGTTACTGTTGTTATTGTTGTTGTTGTTATTATTGTCAGCATGTTCTTCTCATTAATATTGTCATGATGATGATGTACTCGCGGGTTTTATTATTATTATTATTATTATTCTTGTGTTGTCGTTGTGATGTCTTTTTTCCTTTACAGTTCATATGTTTGTCATTTATAAAAAAAAAAAAAAAAAAATTAAGAAATACTGATAAAAATGTTTTCTATTGTCCCTCCCCCCTCTCACCATCAGACAGTAGTACGCCATGATCTCCCCCTCCCCCCCCCCCCTGTGCCCCCCCACCTCCTCCCCCTCCCCCACTTCCTTTCTTCACAAACCCCGGCCCCCCCCCCCCCCCCCGCCCCCCACCAACCCCCCACCTACCCTCTGCTCTCTCTTCCCTTGCATTTATGTGTTTCATGCATCTGTTATTCGTTTTGTGCTGTTCTTTTTTTTTTCTTCTTCTTTTTTGTTTCTCATAGTCTAGTCTCTCCAGCAGCCTTTCTGGTATTGAGAAATGATTTGTTTATTACTGCTGTACCAACACACACACACACACACACACACACACACACACACACACACACACCATCACCACCACCACCACCACCACCACCACCGCCACCACCACATCTATCTGTCTGTGCAGACACATGCACACACATCTCCACCAGTACCACCATCAGTACACACACACACACACACACACACACACACAGACACACACACCATCACCACCACCACCACCACCACCGCCACCACATCCATCTGTCTGTGCAGATACATAACACACATCTCCACCAGTACCACCATCAGTACACACACACAAACACACACACACACACACACACACACACACACACACAACTCATCACCTCCCTCATCCTCTCTCCTATCTTTCTTCTGTTTTCTATGTTCTTTCTGTGTGTGTGCATTGATCTAAAGTTTATTTAATAATTATTTGGATGCTACTGTTATTCTGTGCCCAAGCCTTTTTCGGCTCTGGGTCTTCATGTTTCAGATATTTGAAACGTTTGTGGCTTTTTTTTATTTTTTTTTTTTTTAATAACATCTTCTAGCCTGACTTTAGACTTGAGTGATGTATGTGATGGAAAAATCTGCTAAGTGGCTGTCGTGTAATAGTGCTGATATTTCAGTGTGATTCTTTATCGCTTTCATATACTTTATTTTATCTTTCTTTCTTCTTTTATTTTTTTTAATTTTATTTTTTTGAGAGACTGATTGGTGAGAACTGAGAAATGATTATTTTCATGTGCTATACCTGTGTTTTAAAATGGTCGCATCAAAGTAATTTGTTTGCGGATTATTCATGTGGTGAACATTATCTTGATGGCCAGGTTGTTAGCATTCTTCAGTTTTCTGGGAAAGTTTTAGATTGTGTTCTTTTTCCTTTTTATTTTATTATTATTATTATTATTATTTAATATTGTTACATTTTCTGCTGCTTCTTTCTCTGATTAATACTTGTATATTTGTTGTCGAAATAAACTTGATTGAACTTGCTATGTGGGATATGTTGTCATTGATTTTTAGACTTTTTGCTGAAAGCTATCTAGATTAGAGTACTTTGCCTTAAGACTTTTTGCTGAAAACTATCTAGATTAGAGTACTTTGCCTTAATTAAAGGGTTGTGTCCTGAGTAGACTACTTAAAAAAAACAGTTAGATTTGTTGAGCCTGAACGGATGTATGCTGGAGTGCACCTAGACTTAGTAACATGAACACGCAGATGCTTGCACTCGTGTGCATATACGTGTATGCACAGATATTTGCACTTATGGCTGTACAATGTTTGAGTACACAGGGATACAACACATAATAAATCCTTGCGAGCACATACACACAAGCACGCACGCACACACATACACTCACTCACTCACACACACAAAAGCACAAACACATACACATACACACATACAGACACACAGCATCACTTGTTTAGCAGTTTCGATTAATGTGTATGAATTCTCGTAGGTCACTGATCTTGTGAAGACACTATATTGCTTTCATTCCAATGTTGTTGGCTTTCTTTTTCTAAGATTTCTAATTGTCTCCAAACCGCTACATTTTTTTCTTTGTTTTGCTTTTTCGAACATTGGTACAAAGCCACAAATCAAATTGTGTTTTGATGCTTGATTCTGTTGACCCATTTCTGCTGCTGATAGTGGTTGATAGGAGTGTGTTTTTGTGTGTGTGTAGTGTGTGATTGTGTGTGTTCATTCTTTAATTCAACGTCGTTTCACTTTGAGTGATATTAGACGTGTGTGTGTATATTTGTGTGTGTGTGTGTGTGTATGTGTGTGATTATGTGTGTTCATTCTTTGAAACTGAATTAATATCTTTTCACTTTGAGTGATATTGGACGTGTGTGTGCATGTATGTGTTTAGTGTGTTTGTGTTTAGTGTGTATGTGCGTGATCGTGTGTGTTCGTTCTTTAGAGTTAAATTTGCAGCTTTTCACTTTGAGTGCGTGTGTGTGTGTGTGTGTGTGTGTGTGTGTCTGTGACTGTCCTTTTGTTTCTTGAAATAAGCGTGGTGTTTGCGTGTCATGCGAATGAATGAATGGCTGCTAGCTGTGCATTCTTTTTGTTTTCTAGTTCTTTTTCGTTTTCTTTTCTTTTACACTCTTTCTATCCTTTCTATAAAAAAAACAAAAAACAACCCAATCTCCTCTGTATCGTAGAAGAGGTCATCAAATGATTGTCGATGTGAACAGCAATGTAGACAGGGAAGAGCCAGTGAAAACAAGAGGTCATCAAATGATTGTCGATGTGAACAGCGATGTAGACAGGGAAGAGCCAGTGAAAAGAAGATGTCATCAAATGATTGTCGATGTGAACAGCGATGTAGACAGGGAAGAGCCAGTAAAGAGGTCATCAAATCATTGTCAATGTGAACAGCAATGTAGACAGGGAAGAGCCAGTGAAAACAAGATGTCATCAAATGATTGTCAATGTGAACAGCGATGTAGACAGGGAAGAGCCAGTGAAAAGAAGAGGTCATCAAATGATTGTCAATGTGAACAGCAATGTAGACAGGGAAGAGCCAGTGAAAACAAGAGGTCATCAAATGATTGTCAGTGTGAACAGCAATGTAGACCAGGAAGAGCCAGTGAAAAGAGCCCCATAAATGAGACATGTTCACTGGTGTGCATCAGACCGTTCCTTCCTGCCAACAATGTTGTCTCTCTCCTTCACACGCCAGTACCAGCATGAGTTCCACCACACTGGGGATGGGTCGGTAGAATAAATAACAGTCAGGTTAATTCCTGGTTCTGGAAATGTCTGTGGCACTGTGCAGAACAGGGAGGGGCATAGCTGGTGCTGTCCAGGTGCATAGATTGTGTCTCAAGTGCCTTCATCTTGCGTTGCTGGCATTGTGTTTGAGAGTGGTGTTTCCAATCCTCTGCTCTTCCCAACAACTGATCAATGGAAAGGAGGAGGGTGGGAAGGAGGAAGTGAGGAAGAAAAGAATGAAAGATAGTAGGAAGGAAGGAAAAAATGAAAGAAGGAAGACAAGAGGAAAGGGAGGAGGGAAGGCAGGAAGTGAGGAAGAAAAAAATGAAAGGAAGTAGGAAGGAAGGAAGGAAGGAGGAAAAAGAGGAGGGAAAGCAGGAAGTGAAGAAAAGAATGAAAGGAAGGAAGGAAGGTAAAAATGAAAGAAGGAAGAAAAGAGGAAAGGGAGGAGGGAAAGCAGGAAGTGAGGAAGAAAAGAATGGAAGAAAGGAGGAAGGAAGGAAGGTAAAAATGAACGAAGGAAGACGAGGGGGAAGGAAGGAGGTGAGTGAAGAGAGAAAGGGAAGGTAAAGAAGGGAGGAAGGATGGGAGTGAAGGAGGGAGAGAAGGAAAGATGGGAGGAATAAATTGAGGCGGGAAGAAAGGAAGAGAGTATTTGCCACCTCCTTGAGAAACTGAAACTGTGGTTGGAGAGGTGTTTTTTCTTCTTTTTTTTTTTTTAACCTCAGGAGAGATGCTTCATCGTTCATTGGGTGTTCATTTGGTCTTTCACAACAATTTGGAGTAAAGTGAAATTTGAAATTTTTTTAAGTGCACATTTTTTTCCCTCCCTTTTTTCTTTTTCCTTTTTTTTTTTTTTTTTTTTTTTTTTTTTTTCTCCAAATTGTGTGTGTGTGTGTGTGTGTGTTGTTGAAGGTGGGAAAGGGAGTTGACTGTAGAAGGGAGCTGCTCGGATGAACATCAAACAATCAATGTATAGAATTGAATAACCCCCCGCCGCCCCCCCCCCCCCCTTTTTTTTTTTTTTTGTGTGCATAGAATAAATTTTTGATTCTTATTTTGGGAGGCAGTGGGGGTTGTGCCAGGCTATTAACTTCAGATGTTTAAAAGGTTTTTATCGTTACTTAGTCTGTTTAATTAATTTAATCAGTTGTTGTTTTCTCCCCTCAAGGCCTGACTAAGCGCGTTGGGTTACGTCGCTGGTCAGGCATCTGCTTAGCAGATGTGGTGTAGCGTGTATGGATTTGTCCGAATGCTGTGGTGCCTCCTTGAGTAACTGAACTGAACTGATCAGTTAAATTTTTTTCGTTTCGTTAGTGGTCCTGGTTTTGTTTTGCTTGGATATCCGTCTTATTTTCTTCTTCGTTTGTTTGTTTGTTGTTGTTGGGTTTTTTTGTTTTTTGTTGTTGTTTTTTTGTCTCACAATTAAGAAAAGTTTTGCATGACTTTGCCTCTCCTTAACATGTAAGTAAAACATAGAAATAAAGTGATGTGTGAGGTCCGAAAAGTATACAGAAATACCAGCCAGCCTTAAAACGAATTGAAAGTTGATTAAAGATAAGTGTGTGAGAGAGAGGGTGGGGGTGGGGGTGGACTTGATTTCTTTGTTTACATGTATATTTCCATGTAGTTTACCATGTAAAGATGTGTGTGTGTGTATGTGTATTCATCTGTTGTATTCTATGCTTTGTTGCTTTTGTTGGGGTTTTTTTCGTAGTTTTTTTTAATGAATAAATAATGGAAATACTTATTTTGTATTTCTTATTTCTTCTCTGTGTATATTGTTGTGAGATAATCAGTCGTTTTGTTTCTTTTTCTTTTTATTAATTTTAATTCTTTATAATCATTAGTTTTGGTTCTTCAGCTGCAGATGGTTCAGGTTGTTTGTGTAGCATTGTGTTTGTAGAGGACTTTATCCACCTGATCATTGCAGATTTGGTAATGTTGACATGAATGCAGAACTGAACACACGACGTCACAAAACCTAAATGTTCACTGGTTTAGAGCATGTGTTCTCTTACCACCACCACCACCACCCCCCACCCCCCACCCCTCTTCTTTTTTTTCTTTTTTTTAATACAAAAATAATATTCTTTTTAATTGCTTTGCTATTTAAGGATCTAACATTGGTGGAATCTGCCAAATTATGGGAAAATTAAAACATTCATTGAACAAGGCAGTCTTATGTTGTTTTTTTGGTGTTTCTTTTGTTTTGTTTTTTGTTGTTTGTTTGTTTTGGGGTTTTTTGCCAGGTTAATCAGTAGAAACTAATATTGCTGGTTTCTGCCAAGGTAGTTTGCTTCTTTTTTTTTTTTTTTTTTTTTTTTTGTTATGCAGTCAGTTGGATCCGTGAAATACCTATGCCTTTGCTTAACTATCAGATTGTTCTGAACATGATATTGTAGAGATCATATCAGCTCTCAAGTTATTCAGGAGGCTGGGGACACTTTGTGTAACACTATTGCCATGTTTGTTTCTTTTTCTGCATTTTTTTACCCCCCTTCTCATGAGATAGCAACACGTATGAGTCTGTCCTTACATTGAACAATACAAGGAAACGTCATGGGTATTGAATGATATTGATCAATTCATGTAGAGAGTTTGGCATGTTAAGAAGCAATACAGTCCCAGAAAATGGAGTGCGGCTGCCTGAACGGCAGTGCAAGAAACGGTTGTTCAAGTAAAAGCACCACTTGTAGAAATGAGTGAAAAGTCAATCAAGGGCACACACACACAGAATGCAAAGAAACGGTATAATAATACATTATGACAGTTACTGCAGTCGTCTTTGCTTCTTTAAAAAAAAAAAAAAAGTTTGTTGACGATTATTGATGTGTTTACTTCTGGTGAACAACATTGTTTTGGAGTTATTTGTCATTTATCGCTGTGTAGCTGCTCGCTGGAAATATCCGTAACTCTCCTTGGTACTGAGGCGACCTTTTTGCTGTTGTGTATTTCTTTCCTTCTCTGATGATGATGATATGAGGGTGATGAGTTGATTTATATATATACATATATAATTATATGTGCGCCCTCTCTATTACACAGGTTGATGACTCGACCTATTTATATGGACCCCTCCTCTCAGTGACAGAGGTTGTTGATTGGTCAATTTATATGGATCCGCTCCGTTTGGCTTTACGTCTTCACAGTTGATTGGATGATGTGTACTTCGTAAAGATGTACATAATCTGTTAGAGAGGTATGTTATGCAAAACAAATTGATAAGAAGAAAAAAAAAGATAAAATAAAATATACTGAACTGTGTCAGTTAAAAAATAAAAATGTTGTGTTGTTGTTTCTGAAGTGTGTGGATGGATTTCTGTAGCGAATGTTTTTACCCTGTGTTTTTTTGTTTGTTTGTTTTGATTTCTAATTTGATTAATTAATTGGTCTGAATTTTTGAGGCATCAAAAACAGGCAACGCAACTTGTAGGCATGTGAATACTTACTTACTTCCTGCCCTTTACCTTTATCTAAGCCCTCTACCTTGTAGGGCAGCAACGGAGAACTGCCACTCTTGTCTGTTTTGGGCAAGTCTCTAAATGGTTCTCCAGGTGTGCTTCAAGGCCATTAGTTCTCATTGTATTGTTCTTCGTCCTTTTTTTTCCTTCCTGTCTTCTGCCAATCTTGTGGAGCCCAGTGAAAGGCTGTCTTGGTGATGTGACCTTTGCTCTCTTCGTGTGACATGTCCAGTCCATTTCCACCGCCTTCTATATAATGATGGTCTCCATGTATGTTCTCTTGATTGCACTGGGTGAGCAGTTATTGATTGGAGATTCTCTGTTTCAGTTTCTCAAGCAGGCGTCACTGCGTTTGGACAAATCCATATACGCAACACCACATAATGCTTAGCAGATATCTGCCCAACGGCAGCATAACCCAACTCTTGTCAGGCCTAGAGTGCATGCATATATGTTTATGTACCTATCATAGTGGATTTCTTCTACAGAATTGTATCAGAGAACAACAGAACGAAGATGGCAGAATGGTCAAGACGCTTAGTTGCCAATACAGTGTCCTTAAGGGTGTGGGTTCTTCTTCTTCTTCTGCATTCACCCGTATGCACACGAGTGGGCTTTTACGTGTATGACCGTTTTTACCCCGCCATGTAGGCAGCCATACTCCGTTTTCGGGGGTGTGCATGCTGGGTATGTTCTTGTTTCCATAACCCACTGAACGCTGACATGGATTACAGGATCTTTAACGTGCGTATTTGATCTTCTGCTTGCATATAATATACACACGAAGGGGGTTCAGGCACTAGCAAGTCTGCACATATATGTTGACCTGGGAGATCGTAAAAAATCTCCACCCTTAACCTACCAGGCGCCGTCACCGTGATTCGATCCCGGGACCCTCAGATTGACAGTCCAACGCTTTAACCACTCGGCTATTGCGCCCGTCAGGGTGTGGGTTCGATTCCCGCTCTCTTCCTTTCTCCTCCTGAGTTTGACTGGAAAATCAAACTGAATGTCCAGTCATTCAGATGAGATGATAAATCGAGGTCCCGCGTGCAGCGAGCACTTTGCGCGACTGACTGGTGATGGTAGTGGGGCGGAAGAGTCACAAGATTCTTCTGAAGTTTTTTTTTTTTCGTGAGGAAGGTAGACAACTTTGTTGGATTGTTCTCTCAGTCATCTCCCCTCTTGAGTCACAGAGCAGGGTGGACAGTACACAGGTCTGGTACACTCTCTGTTTGGTGTTAGCGCTGTTTTTGGCGGATCTCCACACGTTCAGCATTCTGGAGCCGTATTCAATAGAATAGAATATGTCTTTATTACCAAGTGTACCGGGGTCACAAACACAGATACAGTAGAAATTACGATACATACAAGTGCATATCAATATAAAAACTTGTGCATACTCACACATGCATGCACTGCACACACAGACACACACACACACTCTCTCTCTCTCTCTCTCTCTCTCTCTCTCACACACACACACACACACACGTTTGAACAGAAGCCGCATATTACATGTGGATGGGGCTGATGACTAGATCTTCAGGTAGATCGTTGTTGATTGCTCAATTCTATTTGGTCATACTGGATTTCAAGAGACCGTCGTGCCTGCGGGTAAATGTGTACCTATGGGTAATCTGCCTGAGCCAAGTGCAAACTGCCCGAGGGGTAAGCAATATCCGGTATTCAGGAACACAAAAGCCTACCCAAGGGTCTACAAACCCAAAGGCAATTTACCCTTACTACCTGCCAAGGGTGACTGCCCATGAAGCAGAGGTGAATCTGGCGGATCATTTTGAAGCATTGTTTTTGAGGGAAAACAGACGTGCTTTGCGGATAGCACATGTTTTCCGAACTCTCTCGACAGTGCTTTGAACTGGGGTGTGGTGAGAAGTAAAACTGAGAGCATGTGCAGAAGGGAATCTCTGGGATGTTAAATTATAAACGATGCATGCGCGCACCACGCCTGTCTTGAACACGAAGATCGTGGCGATAGCCATGAGATGGCCTTAGCGGTCGGCGAGACTCTAAGCACGATAATTTGATTTGATTTGAAAACGAAGATAACTTAGCCTTTACGTTACACTGTATCCGGGGGTCCCTACCATGTTAAAGGTAAACTTGCCTGAAGGCAAAAATAATTTTGATCTTGAATACGGCCCCTGACGGGTCCAGTAGCCGAGTGGTTAAAGCGTTGGACTGTCAATCTGAGGGTCCCGGGTTCGAATCACGGTGACGGCGCCTGGTGGGTAAAGGGTGGAGATTTTTACGATCTCCCAGGTCAACATATGTGCAGACCTGCTAGTGCCTGAACCCCCTTCGTGTGTATATGCAAGCAGAACATCAAATACGCACGTTAAAGATCCTGTAATCCATGTCAGCGTTCGGTGGGTTATGGAAACAAGAACATACCCAGCATGCACACCCCCGAAAACGGAGTATGGCTGCCTACATGGCGGGGTAAGAACGTTCATACACGTAAAGGCCCACTCGTGTACATACGAGTGAACGTGGGAGATGCAGCCCACGAACACAGAAGAAGAAGAAGAATACGGCCCCTGAAGGTGATTCTGACCTTGCTGAGACGGCTTTTGATGTTGTCACTACCTGCCTCCACAGTGGTGACAGTTCAGTTTTAGCTTCTCAAGGAGGCGTCACTGCTTTCCGACAAATCAACGCACTTAGGCCTTGAGGGGGGTCGGGGGGGAAAAATGATAATATCCGAATGAATGGATGAATAAGTAAATAAATAATTATTTCTTCTTCTTTTTCGTTTGTGGGCTTAACTCCTATGTTCACTCATATGACACCAGTGGGCCTTACGTATAAATTATGACCGTTTTTGCCCCGTCACGTAGGCAGCCATACTCCGTTTTCCGGGATGTGCATGATGGGTATTTTCTTGTTTCCATAACCCACCGAACGCTGACATGGATTACAAGATCTTTATCGTGCGTATTTGATCTTCTGTTTGCGTATACACACGACGGGGGTTCAGGCACTAAGCAGGTCTGCACATAATTTATGTTGACTTGAGAGATCGGAAAAATCTCCACCCTTTTACCTACCAGGCGCCGTTATCGAGAATCGAATCCAACGTTTTAACCACTCTGCTATTGAGCATGTCGAATCCTTAAATAAAATGCGTGGTGACAGGTATTGTATTCGTAGTGTGTACACCGACAGAAATGGATGGACGCTCGGCACTCATACCATGGCAGGGTCAGTGAATCTGGGTCTTCCGTGCATTTCCCTTTGTTTATTATCGCCCTCACCACTCATTTATATACCTTCACACTCGCGCGCGCGTGCACACACACACACACACACACACACACACACACACACACACACACACACACACACACACACACACACACAAACACGTGGATAGGGGTGCAAAACAACTGAATCTGTACACCCCTCCAAAATCAATCAGTCAATCAATAGAATAAAGACAGGAAAGAAAGGCCGATAATAAAAACATGACATTCAGACAACGAGTGAGTTGTCACGATTCGCCTTGTAGTTTGTAAGTGCACGCTCTGCTCATTTTTGTTTTTAATAAGTGTTTTAATCAACTCGGTTTTATTTATAAGTGGAATCATCGGCAATTATATCCACATTTCCCTCCCTCCATTAAGACCCTTGGCTTCTTCAGGCGAAATCTAAAAATCAGCTCCCGGGGAATCAAAGAGACAGCATACAACACCCTTGTACGACCCATCATGGAATATGCTGCAACAGTCTGGGACCCCCACACGCAAAAGAGTATTGATAAGATGGAGGCTATCCAGCGCAGAGCAGCACTCTTCGTCTTGAGGCGCTGTCGTAACACTTCCAGCGTATCAGACATGATTGATGAACTACGATGGCCCTCACTCCAGGACAGACGTCGAACTGCCCGCTTCGTTATGCTGTGCAAAATTCGGGATGAAATGGTATGCGTGAACAGCATGAAACAAAAGATGGAGCCTGCCGTAGCCGGACAGAGGAGAGGCCACAACCATCAATACACCCAAACAAGATGCCGCACACAATATCAGCAACAGTCCTTCCTTCCAAGAACAATCCGAGACTGGAACAGCCTGCCCCAGAGCGTCGTGGAGGCCACAACCATCGACACCTTCGTGTCAAGAGCCTCCAGTCTCACTTTATAGGTTTTTATTTTTTAATTTTTTTTTTATTTTTGCGCTTCCGACCTCCTCCAAAGTGACAGAACAATCAGCTGGTTGATTGCAGTCGCTTCCCTGGAAGAAGAGGAAGAGTGAGTTGTGCTCATAACAAGGCGTGGTCTTTTCACTGTGCCAGTCACACAGAGGAGTGGTGGAGAAGAAATACGGATTTTTCCGTATCGTCTTCTTTGTCATGATCTGGACAACAACGTGGAAATAATGATAAATAATAATAATATTAATAGTATTTATATAGCGCTGAATCTTGTACAGAGACAAAGCGCTTTCACACCAGTCATCCACACGCATGCATAACTCTATAACATGGAGAAACTGAAGACAAGGAAGAGGCTGGGGAGGGAGGCTATCGTGGGAAGAGACGGGTTTTGAGGCCAGAGCTGAGTACGGAGACCTGACGAAGCGAAAGAGGAAGTTCATTCCAAATGCAAGGTCCAGAGACAGAGAAAGAACGGCGGCCAACACAGTGGAGTGTTTTGAATACCTGTGTATTTCTCCAGTGTCTCTTTCTTCTCATTCTATTTCATGGTGAGAACGACGATAATTGGATATTTATGGTCTCTTCACGCATTATGACTGTGTTGGAGCGTCTTGCCTGAGTTCCCGTGCACCCTTCCCGTACACGTGCACCCCAAGTAAAACATCAACAAACGCGATGTTTCCTCCATGTTTTATTCATGTGACCAGCTCCTGAATTATCAAAGCCACTGTTCGTTTTTCTTTTCTTCTGACACTCGGCCAGCGACCCCTCTTGTTTCTTCTTCCCTGTTGTCATCCAGCATTTGTGCTCTCTGTTCCTCAATATGTCATCATCTGCAGAGACTGTGGATTCTAACATTTTTACCCGTGCACTCTTCGGTGTCGAAGTCAGAAATCAAATCTACCCAAATTAGTATACCTGTTTCTGACGATGTTATGCACCATCTCTGGTTCGACATTCTTATATTATAATTAACATTTTTACCCGTCTGCAGTACAAAACATACGTGAGAAAGTCCAAAACGGGTGAAAATGTTAAGTATATATATATATATATATATAAGTTTCTAGACTACAGTAGAGGATTTTAAAACGAACTTGGCACGATTACAAACGTGTGTCGGATATTTCGGACGGAATGAAGTGTGAACTTCGCCGTGCCAGTGTGAAAAGGAAAGCGCACGACGAGGGGTGACAACGTTTTCTGATGTACATACATGCGGACTAATGTTCTTCATAATACACACACTAACGGAATGAAGTTCGCACTCATGCATGAAAGCACGGAATGAATGTTTGTGCGGCACACACACACACACACACACACACACTGTGACGTGACACACACACGGACAACATGTAATCTGTCCACTACAGTGAAGTTGTGGGTGTACACTCACATGGATACAAGTTTTCCACAACCAGGCCGCACGAAAAAGCACACTCACTCAAGGTTCTCGAGGAACGGATGCTGGAGTACTGGGCACAGGCACTCGATCGTTGGGACGCAAAATACGTCTGACTTAGCACATTATTTATGTGTGCAAATGTGTCTTTCAGAAACTGGTTTTCCGTAAGCACGCGATTTGTTTTCCAGTTCGTGAGTGCAGCGCCTATGAGCATTATTAATGACAGGATGGCTATTCCGAAGTTTCAGCAAATCCGTATGTCCATCCCTCATTGGCATGACACAAAACATGGCCAGCGCAAAAGGATATCGCGGGAGCTACCGTAAAACCATTGCCAAAAACGAAATTCACACATGTTCCTTCCGTGATTTCGAAAATCCATTCAATTTCTTCAGATTAATGGACAGCGACTTGATCACACTAGTTAAATGGATGCAGGATAAAGGACTATTAATAAGCAGCGTCGAGTGCGAGAAATGCAATGCAAAGTGCGCTTTGCAAAGAAGAGTCCGCAAAAACAAATACGGACTAAAATAGAGATGCACACAAAGTGGCAATCATGAAATATCCATACGGAGATGGTCCTTCTTTGACCGTTCGCATTTTTCTCTGCAGGACATTCTGCTTTTTCTAAAAAAAATTCCTTGATGGACACACCCTCTTGCAGAATTCTAAACAATGTGGGTTCAGTTACCACAGGAGTGGTGTGGACTGGGCCTCATTTGTTCGGGAACTCTTCAAGGAATGGGTGGCGGGCACTTTGCCGAAAATCCAATTATCCGGAGAAGTGGAGATCGATGAGTGTATTTTTGGCCGTAGATGTAAATACAACCGTGGCATGAACAAAGGGATGCGGGTATGGATTTTCGGTGTGGTCGAGCGCCATTCTAACAAAATCGTCCTGTATCTGGTCGAAAATAGAGATAAACAGACGCTCGAAGAACTGATTGTCCGGCACGTGAAACCCGGTACTGAAATTTACTCGGACGGATGGGCAGCATATGAGGGGCTGAACGAACTGTGGTTCCAGCATTTTACAGTCTGCCATAAGACGACCTTCCGGCAGAGATACGTGCACGAGTCTGGGGTGGAGAAAACTGTGAACATTAATATGATGGAAGGGGCATGGAAACACGCGAAAGCCCATTTCAGAAGAATAAGCGGAACTCACCTTCCACAGTTTGAAGGACACATCACTGAAGTCATGTGGCGGAACTGGCACCGGACAGACGTACACAACATTCTTCGAACTGATCAAAAGTGTGTATTCACTGAGCGCGTCTCCCAAGTATACGTACCAGACGCCACTGTTCCACACATGGTCTGCCGCGGAAGATGTGGAACGGAGTACGGTCATACGGGAGGACAGCGACGATGAAGGTGCACTGCCCACCCAGCCTGAGTCAACACCACAGGAGGAGAACGCCCTGTCCGGCAGCATTGACGTGAGTGTTACAGTGAATGTGTGTGTGTGTGTGTGTGTGTGTGTGTGATACGTACTACACGGAGGATGTTACATGTCCGGAACAGGTGCAATGGTTGTGTACGTCATCCCCATTTCTGATCCTATACAAACAGACGTGTTACTGACAACCATGGACTTCAGGCTGAAAGTGAACTTCACTCCGTCAGAAAAATCTGTCGTATAACCATCAGTCAACGTAACTGTGAAGTATAATATGTCTGTTTTCACACAAACTGCCACTGAAGCTGTTAAGGACGATGTGTTGGTGTCATTGCAGGAACGCCCCATGTGTTCCGCGGTCAGTGAGCGCAGTCTTATGATGCCAGAACTCTCTCCTGTTCACCTGTCTGGACGCCTGGACGCAGTGTCTACGGTAATTATTTTCCAGTCATAAGCGACTGCGTTGCTTTCTTCGGCGGCTCCTTGTAATGCACACTTGCATTTTATGTACGATCGTCTGGCGAACTCATCTTTGCTTATCTGATTTACTGTCCGAAGAGGTTTATGTAGCCCTCCCCCGCCCACACTGTCCCCACAATGGCCTTCCTCGCCACAGCCCGGGCCATCGACACTGACTCCAGTGCACAGCACCCCCAACCCGGTAAGATGTGTATTTCGATTGACCTGTTACCTTAGTGGCAGAAACACACTGATAGAAACCATGAATACGGCACCATGCATGCTAACTGAAAGAGCCGCACAATCATGTGTACGTACATGTATGAAACGGAATGAATCAATATTTCCACATATACCACAAAGTACATATACATTAGTGTTTGTGAAGTGTATGAAACTTGTCATACTTGTATTGTTTACAGTGAATAGTTCTTGTTCATTGAAATGTGATTCATTTCGAAACTGTACACTGTGATATATGTCTTCATGATTTTACGTGACGATGGCTTTCGTGAATGTCAGCTGCGCAATGGGGTGCAGCCTATGTTTGTAAGTTAGATGGTGTTGTGTGTTGGTGTCATTAAGTATGCCTGTACATTAGTGTTATTATTGCAGAACTTTGACCTCTACCTTAGTGAGCTGGACACCGACGATGGTGAGGAGGTGCCCTCGGCATCCTCGCCACATGCACCACTTCAGACACTGGCAGAACTAGAACGGCGTTTGGAATCGGTATGTATATATTTCCGATGTATTTCTGCAAAGCCAAATGTATACTGTTCTTCAGTTGAACATGCGTGTACAGTCTTGCCGGGTGTTTGTGTGTTGCCGTATTCACTGTCATGCATGTTATCAGTGATGTGTACCTTCATACACGACATGATTATTAACACGCCGTTTATACTGACTCATTGCCTCTACACATGCAGACATGGGCCCAGCAAACTAGACAGCGCATCACACAAATGGACGCCCGACTGGGCCTAGCCAATGTGGACAGTGATGACGACTTCGCCCCCGCCCCCCGCCCCTCCCCGCACCCCCAACCAAGAAACGGACTCGTCAAGTGCTGAAAGGTCCATCGGACTGGAAGCCAGCCCTAGCGAGGCACCAGCACTGAAGACTGTCCGTCAATCACTGTATATATTGTACATACTGTAAGTACCATTTCATATATTTCATGTTCATAGCTTCTCACGCCAAGGCAGAAAACCAATGGGTCCCAGTAACAAACGCGTGAATAAACACGCTGAAATGTCTCTTATCCTCCACGTACTATTCTTTCCCTAATATATGCACATCTTTCATTAACACTGGGATGCCTACGTTGCAGTTTACAAACATATTCGACACGGATACACCGCGTTACCTCGAAAGCCACGGGAGCTGATGGCTTGGCATCGCACGTGCATGTGTAAACTACACGTAGAAGTGGATTTTCATGTGTGGGATGTCACGAGGGTGAAATCGCATGAGCACATGCGTTAATATGTTCCATGTGAGTGGAGTACGGAATCTGTGCCGCCATTCACTAGGCCTACGTTTGTGTCTGTTGGCATCATGTCCAACCAGTCGGCACCGCCCAATGATGTTTCGGAGCGTCGGCGCCGTCGCAACGCGCACATTTGCAGACTGTGGAATGATGTCACTGATATCATAGGTCCGGCAACACGTTGGCCACACGGAATCCGACGGTTGTTCTGGACGAAGAACATTGTGCACTTCGACAGAATTTTAGTGTGCGCATTCGTTTACGAAAACGGCCTCAATCCGGTAATTTTTATGGAATGGGCAGAACTGCTGGGGTTGTGTCGCGACGTGGCAGCTAAACGACACATGGAAAGCCTGTTCAGATGTTTTGAAGGACGATACGGACGCGCGCTGTACGCCTACAACGTCACACATAACCAGCTACCTGGACGGCACTGTGCGACATTACGTACATCGGAGCCGGCGCCAATGATCATAGTGTCGGTAAGTAAAATGGCAAAACTTGTGATGCACTTGTTGTCACACTCGCGTGAACTGACTAACACACTTCATTCCGTGTACACTTACCAGTGTGAACTGACTAACACACTTCATTCCGTGTACACTTACCAGCGTGAACTGACTAACACACTTCATTCCGTGTACACTTACCAGTGTGAACTGACTAACACACTTCATTCCGTGTACACTTACCAGCGTGAACTGACTAACACACTTCATTCCGTGTACACTTACCAGTGTGAACTGACTAACACACTTCATTCCGTGTACACTTACCGCTTTTTTACGCAGCACAGCGCTGAAGAATTTTCTGAACGGGTGATTTCGAACTGACCCATGGGTCACATTTTTTCTTTCACTTTGCGTATTCCCCATTCTTTCCAAGCCCCTTGCTAGGTGCATGGAATGCCCCAAAAAGCATCCCTTTTTAGACACCTTTCTAATCTCGACAAGATCGTTTTAAAATCCTCTACTATAGTCGACAAACTTATATATATAATTAACATTTTCACCCGTTTTAGACTTTCTCACGTATGTTTTGTACTGCAGACGGGTAAAAATGTTAATTATAATATAAGAATGTCGAACCAGAGATGGTGCACAACTTCGTCAGAAACAGGTATACTAATTTGGGTAGATTTGATTTCTGACTTCGACACCGAAGAGTGCACGGGTAAAAATGTTAATATTGCGTGCTCTCATTCCCCGTCTGATGAGGCCTGCTTGGAAGAAGCGTCCTTTGCAGAGGAGGTTGTTGCATGGAAGCAAGGCGGGAGGATTTCAGTTTGGATTACCGTTCGTACCCTGTTCTTTCGACAGTGACCGTGTGTGTGTTCTATTACATTGTCTTATGTTGTCGTTTCACGTGAACGACACTACGGTCGTTTGCTTTCTTTGTGTTTAAATGTGGCCTATTTGGTGTGTGTGTGTGTGTGTGTGTGTGTTGTCTGTGTTGTCTGTGACGCAAAAATTATGGACTGTGGTGGAGGTGAGGCGAAGCACAACACTGATATGAATTTGACGTCATTCCTGAATTACGTCGCACCTTTGACAAACAAGTCAAATTGCTGAACGGCCGGCTCGACTTGTTTTAAAGTTTTGTGTTCTCGCATCTATGTGGGTACGCTCTCAACAGCCTGACTTGTTATAGTCGTGAGTACTAAATCGGTTTTTGTACTGGCAGAAATGCAGGTAGGCTGTCAATGTCTTGACTTGTTATTGTGTTATTGTCTTGTGTACTTGAACTGGAATCAGACGTTTGAGGCCTGTGAAGGCCTGTTCGTCGTTCAATTAGATACAGTATACCAGCATGCGTAACCTAATGGTAGCATACTGGAAACATAAATACTGGAGAGGTGGCCCAGTGAGCGTCTAACCTAGTATTGAAAGATGACATGGTTGGGGCGGTCACAACACTGTCTGGCAAACCGTTTCATTTATTAACTCACTCAGTACGGCCAGTCCTCTCTTCTCCTCTACACAGACACCTCGGATGTCCAGTGGGTGTCTGAATGACCCAACCTTTAGCTTCCGTCGTCAGAATTGTGGTATTCTTTGTCAACATTCACGTCTTCAGTATAAGAGCTTTCCGCTTGCAATATTTTGATGATGGTAATTGGGGTGAAGCGCTGTTAACGTCTCTTTCGCCGTTCGTATGGAGAGAGTTAACGACTCGCTCAGTAAAGAAGGAACTGCGCACTTGCAATCTACAATGTGATTTATTTAGCATTAAACTATTACCTCTTCTGTCTCTACTTACTGCAGGTGATAGATCAGGATTTGTGGTCTTGTAGATTCCATGTATGTATTTATAGCACTCAATCATATCTCCCCGCTGCCTCCTGTGTTCTAGACTAGGTAGCCAAGGGAAAGCGAGTCTTTCATGATAAGGCTTGTTCTTTAAATGACCAGTCAGTTTCGTTGCCCGTCGCTGGACGCCTTCCACCTCTCTGCACAATGTTTTCGACTGCGGGTTCCAGACCGAATGTCCATATTCCAAAATGGGTCTAACCAGGGATTTGAACAATTGAACAAACAGGTGTGTACACGTCTAAATTGATTATTGGTGTACCATCAGAGATGTGGGTACGCTCTCAACTGCTTGACTTTTGAAGTCGTCTGTACAAACTGGATTAAGTTTAGATCTAGGCGCTCGTGTTCCTGTTCTTGTTTGTGTTCAGCAGTTCCTGACCGGCCTTGCCTTGCCATGAGTTCCCTTTACCCTACCAAGCCTTCCCTTACCCCTACCAAGCCTTCCCTTACCTTCACCTACCTTCCTCTACCCTTGGTAAAAATGCACAGTTTGAACGCAATTCGACGGGCGCAATAGCCGAATGGTTAAATCGTTGGACTTTCAATTTGAGGGTCCCGGGTTCTAGTCACGGTAACGGCGCCCACGGCGTGGGTAAAGGGTGGAGATTTTTCCCATCTCCAAGGTCAACATATGTGCAGACCTGCTAGTGCCTGAACCCCCTTCGTGTGTATACGCAAGCAGATGATCAAATTCGCACGTTAAAGATCCTGTAATCCATGTCAGCGTTCGGTGGGTTATGGAAACAAGAACATACCAGCATGCAGCCCCCCTCCCCCGAAAACAGTTATACACGTAAAAGCACACTCGTGTACATACGAGTGAACGTGGGAGTTGCAGCCCACAAACTAAGAAGAAGAATGCCACTCAATGCGTTTGTCTTCTGTGTCCTTCCTTTCTTCATCCTCTAAAGAAGATAGAAATCCCCCGTACTCCATGATTACCCCCAACCCCCCACACCCTTCTGCAACACTCCTCGACAGTGGTCCTAAAAAATGTAACTTCTCAAACCTGATCAAGATCGATACGAGTATTTCACCACAAGAACATTTTCAGTTCTTTAAAATGATGTCTCAACACCCTGTCGTGCAGAAACAAAGCAGATGGTGTTTGTGACTTGTTCGTGGAAGGAAATCATGATTTGGTGCTCAGGACTGAGACGTGGTTTCGACCAATCGGAGATGACACTATCATTTGTAAATGTCGCCCCCTTATGGTTTTGCATTGAAATCAGTTCCTGGAGAGAGACTGGTGCTGATGATAGACTTGCTTGTGTGTGTGTGTGTGTGTGTGTGTGTGTGTGTGTGTGTGTTTTCAGGAACAGTTTGATAGCAATCAATTAATGAATTATCTTTTTATAGTTCAGTATCTCAGTCTGTAAATCTTGGCTTTCATCTCAATTTATCCCTCACGATGGAGTTCCATATTGAACCATCTGTGCAAAGTTATTTACTTTCAGTTTCGATAGATTAGTAAAAATCCACATCTTCCTGTCAGTCGACACTGCCAACAAACTGGTTGCTGCCTCCATTTTGTCTCACTTAGATTATTGCAGCTCTCTCATACAAAAGCTGGCCTTCGGAAAGGTTAAGGTGCAAGCTCCAGAAAATACAGGATAGTAAAGCTCAACTCGTCCTTTAAATAGAATTAAGGATCGAAAGTGCTACGTCTCTTACGTGTACAAAGCACTGGCTGCCTGTTCAAGCCGGAATTTAATAACCTCTCTCTCTCTCTCTCTCTCTCTCTCTCTTTTTTTTTTTTTTTTTTTTTGCTGCCCCATCATTCGCAGTGTTTCAGTGGCATTACTTTCAGGCCGGCCGCTCATTCTGAGTCCCCCATACACATCCACACCCGGGTTGGGTTCGTCTGGAATGTAATACAGGGTTGCTGCCACTCTCTTATTTTCGGTGCATCGATTTGTGACACGGCGTCATCATATCTCTCTGAACTTCTCAACCCGTACTTGCCTTACAGAACATTAACATCTCTGGACTCCTTTTAAAGAAAATTTGAAATCTTTAACACACACACACACACAACACACACACACACACACACACACACACACACACACACACACACAAATGTATCTTTTTCACTCTTTATTGAAACAGATTGGGGGAAAAAAGTTAGTTTAACCACATCACAGCACAACTGCTATGGTCGAATCCAAATAAAAGGTAAATTTGCACCAGGAGGTTAACAGACAAAGAATTAAAGTTGTTGGTGGACAGGGAGGTTTGGGGAGTAAGGGGGAAGGGGACAAACCAAAACCTTTCAGGAAGGGACACCATTCTATCCTCGCAAGATGCAGTATAGGTAATTGGTGGGGGCATGATTTGAAGTAATTTAGATTCAATAAGTCAACACCTACATGCATATATACATTATCTATGTCTGTCTGTCAGTCAGTACGCGCGTGCGCGCGCGCGGTCTCTGTGTGTGTGTGTGTGTGTGTGTGTGTGTGTGTGTGTGTGAGTGTGTGTCCATGCAGAAGACCAAACCCAAAGACCTCGAGTTTCTCAACCTTCCAATAAAGTCCAAGAAACAAACAACAATGAAAAACAAAACAAAACAAAAAACAAAAAAAAATAAAAATAAAACCCCAGAACAAAAACGAAAAAAAAAAAAAAAAAATCCAACCCAAAACCATTTCAACCAATCCACAAAAAAGTATGCAAACCAAAATCAAAAAAAGAAAAGAAGAAAAAAAAAAAAAAGTAAACCGTGCAATGCCAGTATGCTAGTGGAGGGGAAGAAAATCTAGAGAGTTTGGGATTGGATCCCGTGCCCTCAGATTCTTCTCTCGCTTCCCAGACAGACAAATTACCACTAGGTCACCACTCCACTATGTTAAAAAAACAAAACAACAACAACAAAAACCAACTACTACTAATCCACTTTCAATAGAAGAAGAAGAAGAAGAAGAAAATCAAAATTCACAAACAATGACAGTGATTTATACAAGGAAGTGAACGAAACGCTTGACTGAATTTTCTTGTGCTTTTTTTTTTTTTTTTTTTTTTTTTTTTTTTTTAATTCAAAAGAAAACACGAAAAGAAACGGGATAGAGGAGACAGATACGGTTAAAAAGAATAAAAAAAACCCAAAAAAACCCTGACATTCAACCTACAGATAAAATCACTCCATAATGTACATACTGAAAAAAACAAAACAAAAAACAACAAAAACATTTCACGTTTGTGATTAAAATTCTAAGTCTGCAGATGAACAATTTACTTCTTTTTCTTCCAGATATTCCTTTGTGTGTGTGTGTGTGTGTGTGTGTGTTTAAAATTCTATGTTCAGTCTGCAATTGAATTATTGAATAATGTGCATGTTTCAAACATTCCATAACTGTCTTTTTTTTTTCTTTTTTTCTTCTTCTTTCTTTCTTTTTTTTTTTCTTTTTTTTTTTTAAATACACATCAATGTCTGTTCATAAAACCTCCATTTGTGCCCATGGTCTTCAAGTTACTGATCACAATATCTGTATCGGAAAGAGAGCGGACAGAGAAAGAAAGAAAGAAAGAAAGAGCAGGTGATGGATGTCAGAGTGTGGGGAGGGAGTTGTGGGAGAGGTTCAGGAAAGGAATTTCAAACCGCGCACACTTCCTCCTCCTTCATTATACAGACTCCACAACTAAAAATTAGGACCACTTCACGAAAGCAGATATGTTTCCATACAATGTTAAAGTCTTAACTCCCGAGAGCAAGGTTTCGGTTGCGCCCCTTTTCTCTGCATTCAAATTTTGTATTACGTGTAGCTGACACATTTTGTACTTTCCAAAGTCAATTCAGGTCTAGATTGGAAGCTGCTAGGCAAATCTCGCTCTCTGCCATAAATGAAGCCAAACGGTAGCTTTATTAGGCTTTTATTTTGAATAAACCTTCACCGACGTCACAGTGTCAGACTCTGGTGAGAAACTGGCTTGATTCAAATCGCCCGCCATTTATAGTCCGGTTCAGGCTTTAAAAGATGGTTTGGAGTTATGCTGACAGTGCCCTCTTTACTGAAAACACTAACGAATGTTTCAGGAACACATGCACCATAAACATCTTGAAAACTGCGTTTGAAAAATCATTGTTTCATCCGAAAATTTGCAGTTATTCAATGGTGTATTAGCGATAGCTGCAGTTTTTTCTCGGAGAAGACTGGGAAGTGCACATGCAAGGAGTGTCTGGTTATGAGTGGTGTTCATTAAACTGACTGCATACGACGCTTCTTCGGTGTGTTGTTTTTCTGTTGGTTTATCTTTATATATATATATATATTTAAAAAAAAAAATTATTTATTAATTATTATTATTATTATTTTTTTTTAAATTATATATATATGACATGTTTCAGTCGTTTTCTTTCGTTTCTTTCCCCCGCTTCTTTCCGTTCGTTATTTTTGAATCTGCTCACTTGCATCGTCCGTTTCGTTTGCCCCTGTTCATGGGTGTTCACTCAGTGTCTCTATCTCCAGCTGCTTTCTCTGTTTCTCTTTCCGGATCCTTTCCATTTCTCTGTTCATCCCATCGAGAAGCCTTTTACTTTTGTGGTGTAAACGGTATTTTCTCCTTTTTTCTGCCGTCTTGGGTTTTTTTTTCGACAGACTCGCCTTCCACTGTCGCTTTTTCTCAGCCTTTGCCTTCAAGTCGTCAAATATTCGCTGTCTCTCTTCTTTGGTCTGCTGTTGAGATGCCCAGAGTTTGAGGCAGTCGTCTTCGCTCGTGACATTGGCACTGTCAGATTCACAGCGATGGTCAGATTGACTGAGTGTCAGAGACCTTTCCTGGGTTATCACTTGAAACAAAGGAAACCGTTCTCTCCATTTCTTCATTCGCTCTTTTCGTGCCTCTCTTTCCTTTTCCCGTTGTTCACGCCGCTTTTGTTTGTCGCTTTTGCCTGCTGTCGGTTGCAGCGAAGTGTTAGAACCACCCGTGTTGACTGACTCATTGTCCGGTTTCCCCTCGTCCACAGTTCCATTAAGAAGAGAATTCATGGAGGATCCAGAATCTACGTCAGCAATAGGGAGTTTAGGATTGGCGGTTGACGAGTTCGCGCCCTTGATAGGATTGCCCTCTGAGTCTTCCGGTGACACTGTGTTCTTTCCTGACGCCGACTGATCGGAAACGGCCGATGCTGACTCTTTGGCGGTTGACGAGTCCGCGCCCTTGATAAAAGTGGCGCTGATCGCCATTAACAGCAGCGCCACCGTAACGACGTGGCGGGAATGCCAGCCGCGCGCCATCTTGTCTGTGCTGGATGCTCTGAGCTAAAAACAGATCTGCTGGTAGCTAGCTGGCTGGGTGGCCCAGTCTCGGCTGTGGTTTGATTTTGGGATCGCCCCGTGTGTTCTTCCCCCTGTCTGATGCCAACACAAACCTAGGGTGGTGAGGTTTGGGATGAACTGGAGTCGGTTCAGAACGGTGAGATGACTGGTGCTGTGGACAGAGAACAGAGAAATGACTATATTGTCAAACTGCTGTATCGAGATTGTCCCGACTGGGATGGATGGATTTCAGATGTTCACCCCATTGAAAAAGAGCCCCACCCGAAAAAAACAACAAAAAAGAAAAAGCATAAACAAAACATTTAAAACAACAACAACAAAAAACCCACTCCCTCAAAAAAACGAAAACCAAAAAGAACAGAAAGGGCCAACAACGACTGCAACATCATCAGCTAAACATGGTTTTTATGGTATCTGGATATTCATACATGTCAGTTATTTGCATTAGCATGTGAATTTCTGCAGTGAACGCACACCTGTTCTGTAGATTTGATCTCACCTTCACCACACATTTGTATGCCTTCACACACACACACACACACACACACACACACACACACACAAATGTACACAAAGACATGTACAGTGTTTCTTTTTTGTTGTTTATTAAAACAAAACTGGACAAAGAAACAAAATATCCACTTCACAGCACAACAGCCATAGCCAGTTCAGAAGAAAAGGTAAATTTACATCAGGAGATTACAGGCAAAGAAATACAATCAGTGTGAGGAGATATGGGTTTTGGGTATAAGGGGAGTGAACAAAACCAAACCTTTAAGGAACAGACAAACCATGTGTTGACAAGATGCAAAATAGGCAATTGGTGGTGGACTTAGTTAAGACTGATTCAGTTTAAAGGGGAAAAAAGAAGATATATATATATATATATATATATATATATATATATATATATGCCTAAAAGACCAAACCATAGGACCATGACTTTCTCAACCTTAAAATAAAGTTACTTAATTCTAACCAATCAGGAAAAAAACCCAATAGAAACACACACACACACACACACACACACACACACACAAAACCAACACACACACACACACACAGACACACACACAAAACCGCAAATAACAGCAAATATAAAAAATCAAAACAGAAATGATAGTCTCCAAAACAAACAAACACACACAAAAAAAATCCCCCACTAAAATCAGTTCAACCAATCCACAAAAAAGAACATTCACCATTTTGCAAACCAAAACCAAAATCAAAGCGAAACACGCAGGTATGCTTGTGGAGGGGGAGACATTCTGGGGAGCGTGGGATTTGATCGTGTGACCTCAGATTCTCTCTAAGGCAGACGCATAGCCACTAGGCCATCAATCCACTTAAAAGAAAAACAAACAAAAAACAACAACAACAACCCCACCTCCAGAAGAAAAAAGAAGAAGAAGAAGAAGAAGAAAAAAATCAAAACCCACGAACCAAAACAGTGATATGAAAGTGAATAAAACACTTGACTGAAACTTTCTTGTGTTTTTTTTATTTATTTATTTATTTATTTTATTTAAGTGAAAAGGAACAGAAACAGGTAAGAGGGGACAGATACGGATAAAGCATATAAAATTTGAAGTGCAGTACAGTCTGCAGATAAAATTGCTTAGTGGTATACATTAAAAAAGATATTCCACATATTTATGTGTTAAACATTCTAAAAGAAGTCTGCAGAAAAATCATTGAATGATGTACTCCCCCACCAACCCCCCAGAAAATGTGCCATGTTTGTTTGTTTTTTTAAAGAGTAAGTTCAGTCAGCAGAAAAAAAAGAATAATGTATTCAAATATGCCATGTTTTTGTTTAGGATTTTAAATTCAGTTTGCAGATTAACAAATTGAATGGTATACATGTTTTCAAACATTCCACAGTTGTCAATTTTAATGAAGAAAACAACACATTGTTTATTCATGTAACCTCTTTTCACATGAGGCCACACGGTCCATGCTGATCAAAATATCTGTATCAAAAAGAGTGCGACAGAGAAGGAGTAGGGGATTGGGTGGGTGTCAGAGGTGGGGAAGGAGTAGGGGGGAGGGGGGGAGGGGGGGGTCAGGGAAGGAATTTCAAACCGCACACTTTCTCCCTTATCATACATACAGACTTCACACACAAAAAAAATTGAGGACCACTTCACAAAAGCAGCTATGCTTCATACAATGTTTAAAACAAACGAACAAAAGGTGATTTGAATTACGCGGGCTGAATTTGGTCTTCCAGTGGCGTTCGTTGAATACACTAAGGGCTGCTTGAGGCACACGTGCACCATAAACAATTTGAAAATTGCGTTTGAAAAATTAATCATTGCTTCATCCAAAAACCAGCAATTATTTAATGGTTTCTAAACGATAGCCATAGTTTTTCACTGTAAACATTGAAAGTGCACTCAGAATTTCTGGTTATAAGTGATCTTCATTAAACTCGCTGCATACAATGTTGTTCAGCTGCCGAAAATTCTGCATCATTTCTCTGTGCTTCTACGACGAAAAGAGTGCAAGTTTGCAAGTGGTCCTTAACTTTTTGTGAACCGTGAATAATGGATCAAATCACTCCGTATTCGTAGGTTACGTGTTTTGACGGTGATGGCTTAGGGAATGGATTCTGGAGCTCCTCGTAGACTTCTTCAGTTATGTCCCCGGTCGTGATTGAGCTTCTGTTCTGGTCAGTGTCCTCATGTTTGTGAAGTGAAGGGGAGGGGGCTTTATTCTTTCGTCTCTCCTTCCTCTGATTTCTCCGTTCTTCTATTTTCTCCAGTCTGGCCTGGTTCTTCAGTTTTCTCTCTTCCTTCCGTTGGTTTCTTTTTGATTTTTGGTCTTCCTTCCGCTGTTTTCTCTCTTCCTTCCGCTGTTTTCTCTCTTCCTTCTGCTGTTTTCTGTCTTCCTTCTGCTGTCTTCTGTCTTCCTTCCACTCTTTTCTCTCTTCCTTCCGTTTTTGTTTACTTTTGGATTTTCTGTCTTCATTCTGTTGTGGTTTTCTTGTGGATTTTCTCTCTTCCTTCCGTCGCTTTCTCTCTTCCACCTTCTGCTGTTTTCTCTCTTCCTTCCGTCGTTTTCTCTCTTCCTTCAGCTGTTTTCCCTCTTCCACATTCCGCTGTTTTCCCTCTTCCTTCCGTCGTTTTCTCTTTTCCTTCTGATGCTTTCTCTCT
Source organism: Babylonia areolata (assembly GCF_041734735.1). NCBI lineage: Eukaryota > Metazoa > Mollusca > Gastropoda > Neogastropoda > Buccinidae > Babylonia > Babylonia areolata. Next base: position 17,481,407 of record NC_134907.1, read on the forward strand.
TCTTCCTTCAGCTGTTTTCTCTCTTCCTTCAGCTGTTTTCTCTCTTCCTGCAGCTGTTTTCTCTCTTCCTGCAGCTGTTTTCTCTCTTCCTTCCACTTTTTTCTCTCTTCTTTCTGTTGTTGTTTTATTTTGGCGTTTCCCTTTTTCTTCTTTTGTCTCTTGGCTTTTCTGTCTTCCTTCTTTCGTTTCCATTTTTCTTTTCTTTCTTTCTTGTTTGCGATTCTTTTCGCTTTCCAGTCCTTTTTCACTTTCTTATTCACCCCATTGAGAAATTTTCGGTCTTTTTTGGTTTCTAAACCTTGAGCAGTGTTCAGTTCTTTTCCTTCTTTCTTCTTCGGTTTCCGTTGCTCTTGCATCTTCTTCCTTCTCTGCACCTCTGCCATCTTCTCTTCCCATATGCTTTCTCTTTTTTCTTTGATCTGCAGTTGAGTTTGGTTGTGGCAGTCCACGCTGTCTGCTGTGGTGGGTGTCTGAGTGATTTCCTCTGATGAGGATTCTCCTCCAAGAGCAGAGAAAAGGTCACTCATGTCCTTTGACGCCGTGTTCTCCTTGGTGGGTGACGTGTTCACGCCCTGGATAAAGATGGCACTGGCTGCCATGAACAGCAGCGCCACCATGGCGCTAAGGCGGGAAGGCCGGCCAGCCGCCATCTTGTGTGTTCTCTGGATGCACCAAGCTATGGCAGATCCAGTTATAGCTCAGCGGCTGGGTGGCCCAGTCTCGGCCGTGGTTTGATTGGTATCGCCCCGTGTGTTCTTCCCCCTGTATGGTGCCAACACAAACCTAGGGTGGTGAGGTTTGGGATGAACTGGAGTGGGTTCAGAAAGGTGAGATGACTGGTGCTGTGGACAGAGAACAGAGAAATGACTGTATTGTTGAACTGCTGTATTGAGATTGTCCTGATTGGGATGGATTTCAGATGTACACCCAATATAAAAAGAGCCCCACCCGAAGAAAAAAGAAAAATTCTCCCTCCAAAAAATAATGAACGAAAAAGAACAGAAAGGTAAACAACAGCAATAGGTGCAGCAACGTCAACTGCTAAACAAGAACGTGATGCTTTCATGTATCCCGATATTCCCCCATGTCAGGTATTCACGTTGGCATGTGAATGTCAGCAACAAACGCACGCCTGTTCTGTGGATTTAATTTCGCCTTCACCACACATTTGTATGCCTTCATACACACACACACACACACACACACACACACACACACACACACAACAGAGAGAGAGAGAGAGAGAGAGAGAGAGATGTACAGTGCTTCTTTTATTGTTTATTAAAACGAACTGGACAAAGGGAAAAGTGTATTTAACCCACTTCACACCACAACTGCTTTAGCCACTTCAGAAGGAAAGGTAAATTTACATCAGGAGCTTACATGCAAAAAACAAAAGAAAACAAACAAACAAACAAAAACGAAAAAAATCGTATGTGAGGGGATGGAGGTTTGGGGTATAAGGGGACTGAACGAAAGCAAACCTTTAATGAACGGACGAAACTATGCTGACAAGATGCAAAATAGGCAATCGGTGGTGGAGATGGTTTAGAGCGAATCCCTTTAAAGAAATTTAAAAATCTATGTATCAGATATAATATATATATATCAATCTTCTTCTTCTGAGTTCGTGGTTTGCAATGCCCACATTAATTCAGTTGGACGTTTTCGAATATGACTTTTTTTCTTTCTTTTTTTTTACCCCACCAGGTGTGGGGAGTCATATTCTGTTCTCGGGTGTATGCATACTAGGTTTCATCTTGTTTTCGTAACGTGAACACTGACAGGCGTATGTATATGTATACGTATATGTGAAGGGGGTTTCAGGTATCAGCAGTTCTGCATATATGTAGAAGATTAGAAAAATCCTCACCAGATGTGCTGAAATCGGGGATAAAACTCATGAAACTCGGGCTAGAATCCAGCATTCTAATCATTCGGCCATACAAATGTTGATATTATTTTTGTTATCATTATCATTGCTATTTTGTTTTAAAAACACTATCTGTTTTTGCAGAGATAAGCTTCTTCGGCCTCTCAAGATATTCTCCTAAAAAGTGAGCACTGCTTGGGTGGGGAAAAATTAGGACAGAACGCTGATATGTGTTCTCAGAAATACACTGGCGCATTTCGCTTCATTGCCTTTTTTCATTTAGTAGCTAATAACAAAAAAATGTTTTGTGGTTGTTCAGAAATTTCCGACCTTATGCATGGACTCTTACGTCTGCATACGTGGACTTTAATGTGTACATGAATGCGCGAACACTTGCTTATGTGTGTGTGTGTGTGTGTGTGTGTTCGTGCTTGCGTGCGTACGTGCGTGTGTGTGTGTGTGTGTGTGTGTGTGTGTGTGTGTGTGTGTGTGTGTCCCTGCAAAAGACCTAAAAGACTAAACCATACGACTATGAGTTTCTCAACCTTCAAATAGAGTCACTTAAATCTAACCAGTGAAGAAAAAGAAAACAGACAAAAAAGCAGCAAACAAAAAAGAATAGAAAAAAAATCTCAAAAGAAACCCCAAAGCAAAAACAAAAAAACAAAAACAAAAACAAACCAACCATACCAACACAAAAAAATCCCAAAACCAGCAACCCCCCCCCCCCTACCGCCCCCCCCCCCAAAAAAACAACAACAAAAAAACAAACAAACAAACAAACAAAAAACCCCCCAAAAACAACCACCAAAAAACAACTACACAATAAAACAGTTCAACCAGTCCACAGAAAGAACATATCACCAGTTCACAAACCAAATCAAATTCAAAGCAAAACACGAAACTGTGCTTGTGGAGAAGAAGAATATTCTGGCGAGTGTTGGGTTTGATCCTGTGCCCTCAGATTCCCTGGATTCTCAGGCACACGCATTACCACTAGGCCATCACTCCACTATTTTGATTTAAAAAACACAAAAAACAACAACAAAAAACAAGAAGAAAACAAAACAAAACAAAAAAAACCCCACCAACAACCCACCTTCAAAAGAAAGAAAAAAAGAAATTCAAAATCCATGAACAGAAACAGTGATAGGAAAGTAAATAGCACACTTGACTGAAAATTTCTTGCTTTTTTTTTTCATCAAAAAGTGGAAGGGAATAGAAACAGGTAAGAGGAGACAGATAGAAATAAAATCATTCAGTGATGTACCTTTTTTTTTTCAAAATTCATATTCCACTTTTTTATTTAGAATTCTAAGTTAAGTCTGCAGATAGATCATTGAATGATGCACGGTTTTTTTTGTTTTTTTTTTTTTCAAATGTGCCATGCTTGTTTGTTTTTTTTAATTCTAATTTCAGTCTGCAGATAAAAATGATTGAATAATGTACATTTTTCAAATATGCCATGGTTTTTTGTTTAAATTTTAAAGTTCAGTCTGCAGATCAACTTTAAATGATGAACATTTTTTTCAAATATTCCAGAGTTGTCAATCGTATTGAAGAAAAAAAAAACAAACAACACATTAATGTTTGTTCATCCCACCCCCTTTCACATAAGGCCACGATCTTTACTGATCAAAGAGGTGGGGATGAAGTGGGTGGGTGAGGGGGTGGGGGGTAAGGGGTTCAGGAAAGGAATTTAAAACGGCACAATTTCCCCCTTATTATACAGACTTCACACACAAAAAAATTAGGACCACTCCACGAAAGCAGCTATGTTTCATACAATGTTAAAAAACAAAAACTTGAGACAATTTGAATCTTGCAGGCTACATGTGGTCTTCCAGTGACCTTCATTGAATACACTAAGGGGCTGTTTCAGGCACATGTGCACCATAAACAGTTTGAAAACTGCATTTGAAAAACCATTGTTTCATAAAACAAAAACCAGCAGTTATATAATGATTTATAGAGAATAGCCGTGGTTTTTCACTGTAAAAACTGGAAGTGCACACAGAATTTCTGGTTATAAGTGATCTTCATTAAACTCGCTGCATACAATGTTGTTCAGCTGCCGAAAACTCTGCATCATTTCTCTGTGCTTCTACGACGAAAAGAGTGCAAGTTTGCAAGTGGTCCTTAACTTTTTGTGAACCGTGAATAATGGATCAGACCACTCCGTATTCGTAGGTTACGTGTTTTGACGGTGATGGCTTAGGGAATGGATTCTGGAGCTCCTCGTAGACTTCTTCAGTTATGTCCCCGGTCGTGATTGAGCTTCTGTTCTGGTCAGTGTCCTCATGTTTGTGAAGTGAAGGGGAGGGGGCTTTATTCTTTTGTCTCTCCTTCCATTGCTCTCGCCATTCAGTGTTCTCCTATCTGGCCGTGTCCTTCATTTATTGTCTCCAGTCCTTGGTTTCTTTTTGATTTTCTGTCTTCCTTCTTCTGTTTTCTGGCCGCCTTCCGTTGTTTTCTCTCCTCTTTGCGCTGTTTTCTCTCTGCCTTCCGTTCTTGTTTACTTTTGGATTTTCCGTCTTCCTTCTTCTTTTGTCTCTTGGCATTTCTCTCTTCCTTGTTTTGTCTCTTGGCATTTCTCTCTTCCTTCTTCTTTTGTCTCTTGGCTTTTCTCTCTTCCTTGTTTTGTCTCTTGGCATTTCTCTCTTCCTTGTTTTGTCTCTTGGCTTTTCTCTCTTCCTTGTTTTGTCTCTTGGCATTTCTCTCTTCCTTGTTTTGTCTCTTGGCTTTTCTCTCTTCCTTGTTTTGTCTCTTGGCATTTCTCTCTTCCTTCTTCTTTTGTCTCTTGGCTTTTCTCTCTTCCTTCTTTTGTCTCTTGGCTTTTGTCTCTTCCTTCTTTCGTTTCCTTTTTTCTTTTCGTTCTTTCCTATTTGTGATTCTTTTCGTTTTATGGTCCTGTTTCCCTTGCTCTTGTGTCTTTTCCCCACTCTGCACCTCTGCCTTGCTCTCTTCCAATATGCTTTCTCTTTCTTCTTTGGTCTGCGGTTGAGTTTGGTTGTGGCAGTCGTTCACGCAGTCTGCTCTGGCGGGTGTCTGAGTGATTTCCTCTGTCGAGGATACTCCTCCAGCAGCAGGGAAAAAGTCACTCATGATCTTTGAATCTTCAGGTGACGCCATGTTCTCCTCTGGCTCTGTGTTAGGTGACGTGTTCACGCCCTGGATAAAGATGGCACTGGCTACCATGAACAGCAGCGCCACCATGGCGCTAAGGTGGGAAGGCCGGCTACGCGCCATCTTGTCTGTGCTGGATGCTCTGAGCTAAAAACAGATCTGCTGGTAGCTACGTGGCTGGGTGGCCCAGTCTCGGCTGTGGTTTGACTGGGATCGCCCCGTGTGTTCTTCCCCCTGTCTGGTGCCAACACAAACCTAGGGTGGTGAGGTTTGGGATGAACTGGAGTTGGCGCAAGATGAGGTGAACGATAATGCTGTGGACAGAGAAGAGAAAGAGAGAGAGAGAGAGAGAGAGAGACGTGATTTTGTATTGTTGAACTGTTTTTAAGTATCCCAGATTACCCAATTATACCAAACTGTCCAGACATATAAATAGATGTCAATCAAAATTCGTGAAAATGATTTCTCTAATCTGTAGAAAATGAATCAATTTTAAGTGTGCCAGAATCTCCACATAAACCAATCTGTTTGGACATATAAAAAAAAAATGTCAGTCAAAATTCGTTATTCCACTTCCCTCATCAGATAAAGGTTTGATTCAATTTGAATAAATTACAATGATCTGGTTAAGCTTAACAGTTACGAATGGGTTTGACTGGCACAAACCATTGCAGCAACACTAAAAATAGCTCTGGCATCATGGTCAAAGAACGTCAATAGCCATCTGTTCCAAGGCTGAAAGCACCACTCTCTTCGTTCCTACCTGCCTGCCCTTCTCTTTGCATGCAGTGATCCGTTCCAGCACTCCCACCCTTACACTTTTGTGTGTGGAGACCTTACTTCTGCAGCCTTTAGTTAAATAGAATGAATCGTTTGAAGGTCCTCCCAGTATACTTTCTGGATGTAATGAATTCACTGTACTAGTTTACAACAACAAAATCAACGACTATGTTATTTCAGTCGCCATCCGTGTTACATGCACTCCATGGGTTGGGTATACCAGGGTCCTGTCACAGTGATGAATAATACCAGTACCTTCTGTGAATTCTGTGCTAGGAATTTGATTCCTCTTTTGTACCAAATTTCCCTGTTTATTTTCCGCGTTTTTTCTGTCCTTTCTGTCCTCTTCTTCTCTGTCATTCTGGTGTATTCATCTGTCATTTTATCCCCATATCCCCTCTTTTCCAGTTCTTTTGTGCTTCATGTTTGCTATACTGCTGTTTTATAACCATCTGGGTGAATTCACATCCACTGTATCTAGGACTCAGCATAGGAAGGCAGGAGCCGAAAGCTCGCCTTCCACTGCTTGAACCTTTTCCCATTGCCCAAAGTCAGGTACGTACCCATTCACACCTGGGTGGAGCGAGGAGAAATAGGAGCACAGTGCCTTTTCCAAAGGCACAAAACCATCCCGAAGTAGGGCCTCTAACTCTGATCACTGACAAACACTGGATCAGAAGTCCAGCATGTAACCGACTCTGCAATGGTGACTTTTTCACCTTAATTGTTTATTTTTCACCTGAGTTTTGTTTACTCTGCTCTTTAAAAAAAAAAAATTACCAATAGACACCCGTTATTTCAGTGAAGGTGATGATCGGAAAGATCAAAGCCTTGAAAGACATGTCATCAAATGATAGTATCACAGCTGAAACGCAGATCAAAGCCTTGAAAGACAAGTCATCAAATGATAGTATCACAGCTGAAAGGCAGATCAAAGCCTTGAAAGACATGTCATCAAATGATGGTATCACAGCTGAAATGCAGATCAAAGCCTTGAAAGACAAGTCATCAAATGATAGTATCACAGCTGAAAGGTTGGGGTGTAGTGGAGAGTTCATCGTTGTAGCACAAGTGGACAGGGCTCAGCACTTGGCTTATATCAGAGACTGACATAAGCTTGTGGTTGGGCCAACAGCAAAGTGAGAGCTGTACGATTAACAGATTCTCCGTTGCAATGATAATTCATTTACAGCTGCAGCCTTGGGGGCTAGTTGGCCATCCCAGCACTGACTGTCCTAAAGCTCTCTTGGCCTAGAGAATGAGGATGTTACTTGGTCAAGACACTCTCCGCTGCAGTCCAGCTTTAGCTCAGATAGTCGAGACAGCAGTTTCCTCCTCTGACATTCTAATAGTCATAGTCGGACATGACTGACTGTCATATACAAGTGGACGTTCAAAGTTCACAAGCTTTTATGGATCTTTGTAGAAACGTAATAGAGACAGGGGGAGAATGATCCCTTTAATTGTTTTGCCTGAAAGGCTCTATCACCGGCTATAATAAAATTTGAGAGGCCACACTTATCTTTCCAACGGGAAAATTTACTTCAAACCGTTCCTTATTTCAGATGCGAGAGACAGTTGACGATGACATGTGTGAACATGAAGCCGAGTTCCAAAGTGGTGGATCAAGAGGTTTTGTTCAGTGACTTAATCTTTGCTCGCACGCAAAACTAACCAGTCACAAGTTGTATGGGCGCCATGATGACTGAAACATAAGGCATCCCATTTCATGGTTCAGGGGCGCAATAGCCGAAAGGTTAAAGCGTTGGATTTTCAATCTAAGGGTCCCAGGTTCGAATCTCGGTGGCGCCTGGTGGGTAAAGGGTGGAGATTTTTCCGATCTCCCAGGTCAACATATGTGCAGACCTGTTTGTGCCTGAACCTTCCTCGTGTGCATATGCATGCAGAACATCAAATACACACGTTAGTTTCAGTTTCAGTAGCTCAAGGAGGCGTCACTGCGTTCGGACAAATCCATATACGCTACACCACATCTGCCAAGCAGATGTCTGACCAGCAGCGTAACCCAACGCGCTTTAACCCAACGC
>NC_134907.1:17494233-17511733 GCF_041734735.1 Babylonia areolata
ACGAAGATTTTCTCTGGCAGTATTTTGTTGTCCCTCTCAACAGTTCATTTGTCCTTCCTGAGAAAATTGCTCTCTCGATCGCAGTCTATCTTTTCCTGGGGAGAAAGTTGTTGCCCAACAAGAAGTGTGTTTGATCTAGGGGAACACTGTTTTCTTGTGATGCAACTAGTTTCGTCTTCACCAGAACATTCTGGACTGATTACAGAGAGTGACTTTTGAGAAGGAGAGGTTTGATGTTCATTGGTACATTCCGTTCTCCGTTCAGGAGAACCTGGTGGAACTACACACCATGTAATCGTCTCAGGGTTACTGTTTTGTTTCTGGGTAGGACACTGTACACAACTGCTGGTCCTTCCAGCTGCCTGGGTGACTCCCTTGGTGGTGAAGATGTGGGTTGTCTGTGAACCAGCCTCTTTCTGTTTGCGAACCAGCCTGTGTCCGTCTGTGAACTGGCATAATTCTGTCCATGAACCAGCCTGTTTCTGTCCATGAACCATCCTGTTTCTGGTCAGTCAACCACTATGTTTCTGGTCTGTGAACCACCATGTTTCTGTCCATGAACCAGCCTATTTCTGGTCAGTGAACCAGCCTGTTTCTGTCCGTGAACTAGCCTGTTTCTAGTCTGCAAACCACTATGTTTCTGTCTGTGAATCGGCTTGTTTCTGTCCAAGACGTGTATCACAGAAGGTATGCTTGTTAGCGACGATGAACTGCTATGGCCTGTAACCTGTTCAGGTGAGGCAGGTGATCTCCTGGAACCCTCAGTTCTGAATGAACGCTGTGTCTGATGCCTCGCGTTCCTTTGATTCTGTGCTTTGTGATGGAAGGAGCGCTTCACCTCGTGGTGGTCTTGGCCCAACAGAGTTTGGGCAGTGTGAGACACGTGTTCGTTCTTTCAGTGAGAATGCTTGTCCCTGCGATGTAATGAGTGCTGTCATCGAACTTGACCGCTGATCTGCAGAGACTGGGAAATGTACGCAATGGTTAGTCGAGTCTTTCTCGTTAAAAATTTCTTCTTTGGAATCTTTTTCCGGTGGTATTGGTGGTGTTGGAGGTGATGGAACATTATTCGGTGGATCGTACGGCACGGCAGATATGTCATGAATCACTAGCTCTTGCCGTGGTGAGAAGAAGGAAAATGGTTTCAATGCTGGGGCAGAGTTTTGTGCTCGCTTCTGGTGGGTATTGATGCTCTCTGGTGACCATTTCATTTGCTCATCTTGGGAAGACTTTCGGTGATTTCGTGCTCGAGATTTTAGTGTGGACAATGCGGATAACTCTTCTAGAAGCTGCAAATGTAAAGGTATCCTCAGGTATCCTCCATGGTTTGTCTTCTTTGACACATTGACGTTTTGGGCGATTTGAGTCACCACGTATCTGTACTTGATCCTGTGTACTCTTCACATACTCCCCAGATATTTCTTTTCCTTTCATTTTATGACTGAATGGTGGAGAATTACAGTTTGTCTTCAGTTTCAACATGTTTTTGTCATCAGTGCACACGCGGGAGTGGCGGGGAGGTGATACTTTAAATGATGACTGGGGAGAACACACAGAACCAGGAAAACTTGCCACAAGTCTGGCCATCTCGTGCCTGATGCGACGATACGGTTGATTGCGGTTTCCAGAACATTCTTTGCTCTCAGAAAACGGGTCAGTTTGGTTTGGACGGCTTCCAGAACATTCTTGGATCTTTGAAAATGGATCGTTTTGGTTTGGACGGCTTCCGGAATGGTCTTTGCTCTCTGAAAATGGGTCATGCTGGTTTGAACGGCTTCCAGAACGTTCTTTGCTCTCTGAAAATTGGTTTATGAATCCTATTTGGCTCGATTGATGATTGCCATGTGAAGTGTCAACAGGATCTTTGGGAAATACAGAGGGGTTTTGAAGATATCTTCGTCTGGGAATGCGACTTTTGGAATCTTTGTGTTCAGCAGTATGGTGTTTCGATATGCCGGGTGGATTGCTTGCAGAAGCTGAATAATTCAAACCTGGGTACTCCAGACCTAATTGGGAATTTGTTAGTTGTTGAGGCATGTGTGGCATTGATGTTCCCGTACGCCATACAAATGTGTACTTTGATGTGAAGACACACGGCTCCTGTCATTTGTTGTTACACCTGACGTTGCCGTGTGTGTATCATACCAAGGGCTATTCACCATCCTTGAAGCGAACACTCTGGCGCCTGAGGGTGTTTCACGTGCAGTCCTCCGAAGCTGTGTGTTCATAAAAGCAGATGTAGAAAAATCTTGAGGCGGGGTTTTTGCACGTGTGTCCACTTTGTTTGAGTCCATTGCTTTCGTTTCTGTCTTAGAACGTCTGCGCCGTTTATCTGATACATTTTCTTCGAAGCTTGTCTCACGAAGATGTGTGTATGGTATTTCAGAAGGCTGTGATTCCCAGGTGTCATCCTTACTGCACTGTATCAGACTCCCGTCGATTGATGAAATACTCGGCGATTTCTCGACGATGAAACAAGAGAGACATGATCCTTTCATTTTGTCACTCCAATTTGATTCAGGGTCCCTTGTCACCTCTGAACGTGTTCTGATTTTCTTCTGAAAAAAGCGAGATGACTGTTTCATGAACGCCAACGCTTTTGTCTGTAACTTGAGCTGTTGACTTGAAGGTGGGGATCTTGGGAACGTATTCTCGATCCCCCTCAGTTTGGGATCGTTGGATTCGTTAGGTATCTGGTATGAGCGGGAAGACATGTCCTTGGCCTGACACAGTTTGGGGTTGTTGCTCACATTGTGTTAGGAAAGATGCGTCTTCACTCAATCTACATTGCGCAGGGGAATGCAAGACGCCGGGAGGAGAAGGAGAAGGAGACGCTGATTCTTGAGTTGTGCATGTGAATGAAGTTATGGAACTGGAGACTGCTCTTGGGGGTGACTGTTTCGAATCATGTGAAAAACATGGAGGAGATGACATCTGGCATGGAGGAGTTTCTGGATCTGGGTTGGGTCTGGGTTTCGGGGTCGGATCTTCAGTGCGGGTGTGGCGGGTGTGTGATGAGTTTCTCCTTCGTGTGATTGGAGAAAACCTGGCTGATGATTCCATGTCCGCTTTGTGTAGGTCTGAAAATTAGATGAGTTTTCTTTTGTGTATTTACCCTTTGTGGTTCCTTGAGGTCTGATAATTGTTATGTTTTTTGTGTATTTGCTCTCTGTGGTTCCTCGAGGTCTAAGAATAGATTTGTTTTCTTTGTAGTAATTACTATTCGTAGTTCTTTGAGATCTGAGAATAGTTGTCTTTTTAGTTTAATTCCATGTTGTTCCTTGAGGTCAGATAACAGTTTTCTTTTCTGTGTGTATCTACTCTGTGCGTTTCCTCGAGGTGATAGAATAGATTTGTTTTGTTTGTGCGTTTACTTCATGTGGTTCCTTGAGAATAGTTCTTTTTTGCTTCGTGCATCTACTTTTTGTTTGTGTGCCTATTTCCTTGAGATCTGAGAGTTGTGTTGTTTTCTTTGTGTATTTAATGTCTTCGGTTCCTTTTGGTTTGAGAATAGCTATTGGTTTCTTTGTATAGTTGCTCCTGTTGTTTATTGAGGTTTGATTGAGAGCAGTTTTTCTTTGTGTATTTGATTTTTGTTTGTGTGTTTCTCTCCTGTTCCTTTAGGTCTGACAATAGTTTATTGTCTTTCTGTGTTCAATTTTTGGACAGTGCTTCCCTTTCTCTTCATGCCTAAGAACAGCTTATCTTTTCTATTTCGTTTTTAGATGTCTGCCTGGTTCCTCTCAAATGGCTTAGCTGGCCTCCTCTTCTGCTTACAAAATGCATTTTAATCTGTTTTAAGAATATGTCTCAGTAATGAACTGCAATATATCTAATGCAATTGACAAATTTATTAAAAAGTACACACAGTTGAAGGCTGTTTCGAAAGCAAAAACAAATGTGGAGATTGATTGATGACCAGCTGCTCTTTGTCAACAGCCGTTGCATTTACTATATATTCTAGCTTTTAACCGTCAGCACTGGTCTTTTTAATAGCTAGTGTTTTTATATGTTAAAGATCAACTGTTTTCTTGTCGAAGTGATAATGAAAAAAAAAAGAAAATCAGTCTGGCTTGTCAAATGATGCGCACAAATATCGAAAAAATGGGTAATATAATCAACATTCTTTTTGCAACTGTACCTATCACAATTCGGGTTTTAAAATATCGTCACATACAGAAATACTGGTTTGGTGGATGAGAAGCAGGTTGAGTCCCATTGACCTTAACGGAGGTCTTTTAATTAATGAGAATCTGAACTCCTGTAAACACACGCGAAGAAGTAATATTTGCAATTGGCGAAATCAGACGTATCTTCGGTATACAGTCTTTTATTTTACCACTGTACAGTATGCACGAGGCACCATCTGCCTTCCTGCAGTCGGAATGGAATTTGCAGTTGGGATGCTCCGCCGTGTGCTGCCAAGCAGCCCTTCTGACTGTCGTTAGTGTGTTGTGATCATATCCCTTTGAACTGGTGTGGAACTGATAAAAGGGGATTTGTTTGCGTGGCTTCTGCAAGGGCGAGTCATTTCGTGACGTGTCGAAGTGATGCGTTCGCTTTTTGACGCGTCAAGGAGATACGTTCGCCTCATGACGTATTAAAGAGATAGGTGCGTTTTGTGACGTGTCAAGAGAGACATTCGATTTATGACGTATTTGATAAAAAAAAAAAAAGAGTTTGGGGGAGTGGGGGGCGGAGGGGGGTTGGGGGGGGGGGGATTATCGGGATGAGGGAGCAGAGCTTGTGCGATCTTGCGCGCTTGAGGATGTATTTGCGGGAAGAGGGAATTTGTGTGTGTATGTGTGTGTGTGCGTGTGCGTGTGTGTGTGTGTGCATGCGTGTGTGTGTGGACAGTTTTCTTCGTGACCTACTATTATTGAAAACGAACATACAGATCACACCTATATTTCTGCACGTTCATGGCTAGAGAAACCGACGAACTGAACGGCACGAATATATGCAACAACACACATACATTCATAGTCAGCCAGTTGGACAGACAGAAAGATGAATGGGCAGACGGGCAGACAGATGGATTCAAATTTAGAGAGAGAGAGAGGGAGAAAGAGAGAGAAACAGAGAGAGAGAGAGAGAACGGGCGAAAGAGAGTGAGGGGTGGGAGCCAGAGAAGACAGAGAGAGCGAGATGGATGGGAAGAGAGAGTTTTAAGTGACGATGCAAATACAGTCAACTGCCAGCTTGTTTATTTCCCAGATGAATCTTTAATGCTGTAAGGTCCACAGAATGATGTTAAGTACGGTATATATATATATAAAAAAAAGAAGGAAACCCTACGTTTCCACTAGGTTCGTTTACCAAAGCGAACGGTATACATGTTTTGTGTCTTACAAGCCGATGCGAAAGCATACATGCTTTGGTACTGAACTAAAATAAACCTAAACAACAAAGAAAAGAACATTATCAAACGCAACACAAACAAACAAACCAAAAAAAAACACAAACAACGACCACAGCAAAGTTTCAGTTTCTGAAGGAGGCGTCACTGCGTTCGGACAAATCCATTTTCGCTACACCACATTTCCTGGGAAGATGCCTGACCAGCAGCATAACCCAACGCGCTTAGTCAGGCCTCGAGTGCTTGCATATTATATATATATATATATATCATATATATATATGTACCTATCAAAGTGGATATCTTCTACAGGTTTTTGCTAGAAGACAAAATTTTTGTTGTCATGGAATTACTAAACGCTCAGTTTGATTTTCCAGTCAAACCTGGGGGAAGGCGCGAGAGCGGGATTTGAACCCAGGCCCTCAACTACACGGTATTGGCAGATGAGCGTCTTAATCATTCTGGCACCTTTCTCCAATGGCAAACAAACCTAAATAGCAAAAGAAAAGAACCCAAATAAGAAAAAAAAAGACGGAAAACAAAACTAAAACAAAACAAAACAAAACAAAACAACCAACTACTGCTGGACCAAGCTATCACACAAACAAATGAACATATGTATAATACATGCCTTCCCCATTTTCCCCCGACCGTATTGTCGCCATACTATATAATTATGTATATTCATTTTTCTTCTAATTGATTGATTGATATGGATACTTATATAGCCCCTATCCCTGGACGGAGACCAAGCTCTAAGCGCTTTACAAACACGGGATATATTTGCACAACAGGCTGCCTACCTGGGTAGAGCCGATTGACGGCTGCCATTGGTTTCCTGTTTCATTCAATCAGATTTCAGGCACGCACACATACACACTCCGACAAACATATAACATTTACCATTTACGTGTATGACCGTTTTGGTTGTTTATTTACCCCGCCGTGTAGACAGCCATACTCCGTTTCCGGGGGGTTTGCATGCTGGGTATGTTCTTATTTCCATAACCCACCGAACGCTGACATGGATTACAGGATCTTTAACCTGCGTATTTTATCTTCTGCGTGCCGTATACACACGAATGGGGTTCAGGCACTCGCAGGTCTGCACATATGTTGACCTGGGAGATCGGAAAAATCTCCACCCTTTACCCACCAGGCTCCGTCACCGAGATTCGAACCCGGGACCCTCAGCTTGAAAGTCCATCGCTTTAACCACTCGGTTATTGCGCCCGTTTGTTACCGACTCATAACAAAGAGACGTGGGCACACTACGCATTAACATGAAAACATTAACACACACACACGAAGACAACGACAACAAGACCCAAAGAAACAAGCAAACTACAAAAAAAAAATTCGTTCACGCTGTAAAGTAGTGGACATCGTAAGAAAGTTCCTTCTTCTGCAGAATGGCAAGTTATATCTTCACACCTTACTTTTGAAGAAAAATCAAAAGTTTAATTTGAAGAAAAATTTAAAAGTTTCATTTGAAGAAAAATTTAAAAGTTTCCTTTGAAGAAAAATTAAAATTAAAAGTTTCATTTGAAGAAAAATTAAAAATTGTTTAAAAAAAAAAGAAAGAAGAAAAAAAGTTGAAAACCATGCCATTAAAAATGAAAATGACCACGTTCCTCGCGGTGATTTCTCCTTCCCTTTCTGCTCCTTCCTCTTCCCCTTTTCCCTCCTCTTCCTCCTCCTCCTCCTCTTCCCCATCCTCCTCCTCCTCCTCCTCCCCCCCCTTCTCCTTGACTGCCGTGGTTGCAATGCTCCTTCGTCTCCTCCTCCATCCCCATTCCATCGGAGCTGCCTCCTCTTCCTCCTGCTCCTCCTCTTCCTCCGGTGGTCCATTCAGTAGCGTGCCCGTGCCCGTGCCCGTGCCCGTGCCCGTGACCGTGGTGGAGGTGGTGAGGGGGACGGGGGTACCTTGTGTAGACAGGTTCCGCGTGCGTTGCTCGCGCGCCAGTGCCTGTGGGGGTTTTAACCAGCCAGTGAGAGAGAGAGGGAGGGAGGGAGGGAGAGAAAGAGCGAAGGACAGAGAGAGAGAATGGAGGGGGAATGACGGGAGGGAGAGAAAGAGGGAAGGACACAGAGAGAGAGAGAGAGAGAGAGAAGGGAGGGAGAGGGAGGGAGGGAGAGAGAGAGAGAGAGAAGGGAGGGGGAGGAAGGGAGACAAAGAGGGAAGGAAAGAGAGAGAGGGACGGGAGAGGAGGGGGAGACGGGAGAGAGAGACAGAGGTGGTAGTGTAAAGAAAGGGATGGAGAGAGAGAGGGAGAAGAGAGAAATGAGGTAGAAAGGGAGGAAGACAGTCGGAAAGATTTCAGTTAGAGAGAAAACGAAAGACAGAGGAGAGAAGATGTTTTAGAGAGCGGGTGGAGGAGAGAGAGAGACATGGGGGGAGGGGAGAGGGGGGGGGAGAGAAAGGGGTAAAAAGTGAGTGAGAGAAACAGGGGGACGGAGGTAGATAAATAGAGAGAGAGAGAGAGAGAGGGAGGGAGAGAGAGTTTCAGTTTCAGTTTCAGTAGCTCAAGGAGGCGTCACTACGTTCGGACAAATCCATATACGCTACACCACATCTGCCAAGCAGATGCCTGACCAGCAGCGTAACCCAACGCGCTTAGTCAGGCCTTGAAAAAAAAAAAACCCTGAATAAATAATAGATAAATACATTAAAAAAAAAACCCCAAAAACAAAAAAAACTACTACCACTACTAATATGTATGAGGCGCAAAATCTTAATGAAGTCAACTATAAGCGTACATAAATAAGTAAAAAAAATAAAAAAATTAAAGAGAGAGAGAGGGAGAGAGAGAGAGAGGAGAAAGAGGGAGAGGGAGACAGACAGAGACAGAGCAGGGTTCATCTCCCTGTTTTCAGGTTCAAACCTGAAATATGATACTGATATTGATCACGGAGTCACCATTAATTTTCATCCATCATGTAATTGATAAGAATGTACAGGAACTCTCGTGTCGTACCGTGTGTATTGTGTTGCATTGTGTTGTAGTGTTTGTATTGTTTGAATGGGATCGTGTCGTGTCGTGTCGTGTCGTGTCGTGTCGTTTCGTTTGTATTGTATTGTATGGTGCTCTGCTCTGCTGTATTGTATTGTATTGTATTGTATTGCATTGTACTGTGCTGTGCTGTATTGTATTGTATTGCATTGTGCTGTGCTGTGCTGTGCTGTGCTGTGCTGTATTAGATTGGACTGGATTGGATACTGTACTGTACTTGTATTGTCTTGTCTTGTCTTGTCTGGTCTTGTATTGTACTGCGCTGCACTGTATTGTATTGTGTGGTATTGTATGGTAAGGTATTACATCACTGTCTTTTAGGCAGGAATGAATAAGCAGTGTAGACGGGTCGTGAGACTGGCGGACACACACACACACACACACACACACACACACACACACACACACACACACACACACACAGAAGGAGACAGAGAGATAGACAGATATAGAGAGAGAGACTTTGACACTTTATGTCATTGGCCATGAGGTCCTTATGACATGGGTGAATGCATCGAGATACTTTCAATTCATAACAAACCATCATGGTAAACGAATAAGATGGTGAAAACAAATAATAAACAAAACAAAGTATGGTGTGAGTGAGAGAGAGAGACAGGGACACAGAGAGGGAGAGAGAGAGAGAGAGAGAGAGAGAGAGAGAGAGAGAGAGAGAGAATGTGTGTGTGTGAGAAAAGAGCAAGTGAGAGAGAGAGAGAGACAGAGAAGGAGATAGACAAAGACATAGAGAGACGGAAAGAGAGAGACAGAAAGACAGAGAATAAGAGACAGAGAGAGAGAGAGAGAGTCAGAGAGAAGCAGATGCACACAGACAGACAGAGGGAGACAGAGAGAAAGGATGAAGCCAATGCAATGCAAAGAAAATAGGGACAATAGCTCCATGTTTTTTTTTTTTGTGTGTTTTTTTTTTTCCATATATCTTTTTATTCGGAACATGTATGTGTATATTCGGTTCTTGCTTCAAAGAAGAAACACATACACAACGATGGAAGGTCCTAGAGGGTGGGATTGGGGAGAGAGACAGAGACAGAGAGAGACAGACAGACAGAGAAAGAAAGATAGAGACAGAGACAGGCAGACAGACAGAGAGAGAGAGGCAGAGACAGAGACAGAGAGACAGACAGACAGAGAGAGAGAGGCAGAGACAGAGACAGAGAGACAGACAGAGATAGAGAAAGACAGAGAGAGACACACAGAGAGAAAGAGACAGACAGAGACATAGACAGAGACAGACAGACAGACATACAGAGACAGAGAAAGAGAAAGACACAGAGACAGACAGACAGAGAAAGAGAGAGAGAGAGAGAAAGACAGACAGAGAGAGAGAGAGACCAGAGACTGGAGACATAGACTGACAGACAGACAGAGACAGAAACAGAGAGAAACATAGAGAAATGAAACGAAGTCTATTCAGTTGAGAGAGAGAGAGAGAGAGAGAGAGAGAGAGAGAGAGAGAGAGAGAGAGAGAGAGAGAGAGAGAGAGAACTGATGATACAAACAAAATCGTCAACTGCAAGGTTGTGTTTTCCCCAAGAGGAATCTTTTAATACTGTGAAGTCCAGACAATAATGTTAAGTACGGTATTTTTAAAACGAACCGCTACATTTCCATTGGGTCCGATTGCCGAAGCGAAAGTTACGGTATATTCATGTTTTGTGTCCCCTTACCGATACGAAAGCATTACATGCTTTGGTGTTGAAGCAAGCTAGACAACAAACACAGAGAGAGAGAGAGAGATAGAGAGAGATAAATAGATAGATAGGGAGAGAGAGAGATGGGGGTAGTGGGGGGACTATGGTGGCTGCTGTGTTTCCTGTTTCGATCATCTCACAGCTTTATTCACACTTCCCAAGATATATATTCTAGATATAGATATATATATATATATATATATATATATATATATATATATATATATATATATAGATAAATATATATATATATATATATATATATATATATATATATATATATATATATAAAACATGTCAAGAGGTACGTTAAGCAGAATAAAATGATCAACGAATACTGGATGAAGTGCTGCTTGCTTTTGATTTGGATTCTTGGATGACAATGAGTCATGCTCTTTTTTTAAATTAAAAAAAAAAAAATACTATACTATTTTTTTTTTAATAATAAATATCTTTGATATGCCTACCAGTCTGTGAAATATTTCTGAAATATTTCATTCTTCCTAGAGGTTAGTTTGGGATCTTTTTTTTGTATATTTCATAAAATATAATATATAAATTGACTCTATCCTCAACAAGTTCTCTTTTGTATCATATATATATATATATATATCGTTATTTTATGGTCTGTTTATTTATTCCTCTATTCATCCTTCTTACTTATCTATTGCTTGTTCAGTGTGTCCTCATTTCAAGACTTTGAAACAATATCCCCTTCTCTCTCAAAGACGGTAAAGTGTCCTCTGTTCATGGGCTCTAGAAATCCCCCTTTTCAACTTCTACTGCTGCTATTGCAATAACAACTACCACTCCTACTACGACATCAACAACTGCTTGAACAACACCATAAATACTACCATTGTTGCTACGACGACGACAAGTGCTACCACTACCACTACTACTACTACTACTACTACGATAAAGCAACAACAGCAACAACACGACTCCTTCATCCGCAAGGATGACAATAACAATATTTTTAGTGTATCTGTAGTGATTCCCTCCCTTGAAGTCCCACTTAGCACCCCCCCCCCCCCCGCCCCCACCATCCCATCCGCCCCCTCCCCCCCCCTCCCCTGCCCCCCTCTCGCCTCTTGCACATCTCTCTCCATCTCTCCACTCCACTTATCAGATCCTCCGATGACTCCAGGTCAAGGTTGTTGACATTACCCTGACCCTGACCCACTTTAGCCATGGAAAAAGGTGAAAAAGCTCCATCTCCTAGGCTGCTGAGCCGCCTCCTTCCGGTTTCCGCTTCCGGTACTGGCGTCACTTCCTGTCTTCGCTTTGGAGCCGTGGTGATGGCGACGGTGGTGGCGGTGGTGGTGGTGGTGGTGGTGGGTTTTGGAGGTTGAGGGGCTGGGGGAGGTGTTGCCGAAGAAGAGAAGTCTGATGAAGTTGAGGATGCTGAAGAAGAAGGAGTTGACGCGTGGTGGAGGTTTGGTGACGTAGGAGGTGGGGGAGGAGGAGGCATCGGCATCTGGGGGGAGAGTGAAGGGGTTTCAATTTTTTTTTTTTTCACTTTCAGTTTTCTCAAAGAGGCGTCAGTAACTGCGTTCGGGGGAAAAAAATTATATGTATATATATATATATATATATATATATATATATATATATATATATATATATATATATCTGAAATACGCTACACCACATCTGTACCTGGTAGATGCCTGACCAGCAGCATAACCCAACGCGCTCAGTGCAAGCATATATATTTGTTTACCAATCAGGGTGAATTAATTTTCTTCTGCATAATTTTGCCCTGAGGACACATTTCTGTTGCCATGGTTTTTTTGTGTGTTTTTTTATGATTATTATTTTTTTTTTATTCAGTGCGCCAAATGCGTGGTGTACACGGAACCTATCACTTCGATAATGTGAACGTTGGAGTTGTAGTCACGAACTGATAAGAAATACGCTGCCTCTTGGTTATTTATTTATTTATTTATTTATTCTATTTTTTTTTTTTAAATTTTCGTTTTTATTATCTTTTTGCCTGTATACTTTTCATAGCAGAGAGGGTCGGTCTCATGATTTTATTGGAGGTTCAGAATTAGTATACGTGATTATAATAAAAAAATAAAACAGGTCTTTTCTTCAAATATCATTAGTGATTATTTTCTTCCTGACCCAGTATTTCAACTGTAACTTGCAGACCACTTCGCAGGTAATAACCGCATTCGTTATGTATAATTTGATATGTACTGTACAATGGGACGTTAATGTTTCAGACTTATATATATATATATATATATATATATATATATATATATATATATATATGTATATATATATGTATATATATATATATACATATGTGTGTGTGTGTGTGTGTGTGTGTGTGTGTGTGTGTGTGTGTGTGAAGAATAGAAGAATGAAACTCTTGTTGAAATCTTTCTGTTTTTGTGTCTTTTTTATTGACTTGTTTGTTTTCTTGAGTTTTCTTTCTTTCTTTCTCTCTTTCTCTCCCGAAGTCTAGTATCATTTAGCTGGCTTATCTGTTTACGCACTCATTGTGTTGCAGACTATTTCCTTGTTATTTTGGTTTAGATACTTTTGCTTTTCACGGTTAATAAGAACACACACACACACACACAAACACACACACACACACACACACACACACACACACACACACACACACATTCTCTAATTGCATATGATGTTTCTTTATTTTTTTACTTACTTACTTACTTACTTAGACAGAGACAGAGAGTGACAGAGACAGACAGGCAGAACCACCACACACAACACACACACACACACACACACACACAACACACACACACACACACAGAGAGAGAGAGAGAGAGAGAGAGAGGGTTAACTGTGTGAAGCCACCACCGGCCCTTAACAAAAGGGGTGTGGGTGTAGGTGTGGGGTGGCTTGGGAGGGGGGTGGGAGGGAGGAACAGAGACAGTTCAACATGCAGAAAGAATACATATTATTTCGCTCGTCCGAACAAAGTAGTCGAGACAGAGAAAGAGAGGGAGAGAGAGAGAGAGACAGAGAGAGAGAGGGGGGCGTGGGGGAGACAGACAGAAACTAGAGAGAGAGAGAGAGACAGACGGACAGACGAGAGAGACAGACAGAGACTACACAACACACACACACACACACACACACACAACACACAACGAGGACAGAGAGAGACAGACAGACAGATACTAGAGACAGAGAGAGACAGGGAGAGAGACAGACAGACAGACAGAGACTAGAGACAGAGAGAGACAGAAAGAGAGAGACAGACAGACCAGCGACTAGAGAGACAGAGAGAGACAGAGACAGAGAGAGAGACAGAGACAGAAAGAGAGAGAGAGACTGGAGACAGAGAGAGAGAGACAGACAGACAGACAGACACAGAGAGAGAGAGAGAGAGAGAGAGAGAGAGACAGACAGAGAGATAGAGAGCTTACCATCAGGACATGTTTTGCAGCAGTCACCCGGCTCGCGTGTCGCGTCCGTGCAGTTCAGCTCCGGACACTGACCGTAGTATGTGGTCAGCTGACCTCTTGCGTCACACACGTACTTCCGGCAGTTCTCTTCCTTGGGCACGATTTTCTCCTGCGAGGTTTGGCTTGGATTACGAGGGGTGGGGTGTTGGGGGGTGGGGGTGGGGGAAGGAGGGGGGGAGTGGTGTGTGTGTGTGAGGTGTGGGGGTTAGTTGAACAATGCACTACACTACACTACACTACACTACACTACACTACACTACAGAACAACACAACACAATACACTGCACTACACTACACTACACTACACTACACTACGCTACAAAGCAAAACAGCACAACACAACGCAACGCAACGCAACGCAACGCAAAACAACACACTACACTACACTACACTACACTACACTGCACTGCACTGCACTGCACTACACTACACTACACTACACTACACTACACTGCACTGCACTGCACTACACTACACTACACTACACTACACTACACTGCCATACCATGCCATACACATATGATGCAACACAACACAACACAACACAACACACTGGAAATTACGTCTGGTGAAACACAGATATCAAAATATGATCAAAATATGATAATTATCGTATCACGGTGGGTTAAAATCGACACAATCCTGACGTAATGAACATTCATTAGGAAAACTCCATGTTAATTAAACGAAGGAACGTTATCTTGCCTGTCTTTCTGTCTGTCTCTTTGTCTGTCTGTCTGTCTGTCTGTCTGTCACTTGCGATGATAACAAAATACATATAGATATTTGCACAGACACATATGAACACGCGCGCGCGCACGCACGCAAGCATGTACACACACACACACACACACACACACAAGCACGCACGCACGCACGCACGCACGTACATAAATCACTAGGAACACAAAATGCCATCCCTGCGTGCAAAAACTTAAAATGAGATCACCACCATTACTAGTAACTGCCGCCACTTCTACTACCATTACAGCATCTACTACTACTACTATTACGATCGTGAAAAGACGTTCAATAAAAGCACCACCACTGGTCATAGTCCTTGAGTGGTGGTCTGGACACTAGTCATTCGGATGGGCCGATAAAGAAAAGGTCATCTGTACAGCATGCACTCAGCGCGCGTAAAAGAACCACGGCAAAGGAAAAAAAACCGTGTTGTCCTTGGCTAAAAATGATGTAGAAAATTCCACTTTGATAAAAAAAGAAGAGAGAAAAAAACACTGGCAGACAGAAAATAGGGTGACCATCTCATTATAGCGACGCGCTCTCACTGGGGAGAGCAGCCCGAATTTAACACTCAGAAGAATCTCTTGTGACAAAAGAGTAATTGTATTGTATTTCTCTTTTTATCACAACAGATTTCTCTGTGTGAAATTCGGGCTGCTCTCCCCAGGGAGAGCGCGTCGCTACACTACAGCGCCACCCTGTTTTTTCTTTTCTTTTTTTTTTTTTTTTTTGTATTTTTTCTTGCTTGCAGTCTTATTTGTTTGTTTTTTTCGAAGTGAATTTTTCTACAGAATTTTGCCAAGAACAACTTTTTTGTTGTTGCCGTGGGTTCTTTTACGTGCGCTAAGTGCATGCTGCACACGGGACTTCCGTTTATCGTCTCATCCGAATGACTAGTGTCCAGACCACCACTCAAGGCCTAGTGGAGGGGGTGGGGGGGTGGGGGGTGGGGGGAATAACGGCGGCTGAGCTGTGATTCGAACCAGCGCGCTCAGATTCTCTCGCTTCCTAGGCGGACGCGTTACCTCTAGGCCCATCACTCCAATAGAATAGAACAGACTGGGATAGAATGGAATACAACACAATGCAATGCAATCCATTCCAGTCAGATACAGCACAACACAACACAACACAACACAACACAATAACTCCCTAACCCCCTCCACAACGCCTCCACCTCAACCTACCTCCCCCAACCCTCCCCCAAACAATCAACCAACCCATCACACCTTCCCAGGCTCCAGAACAACGACTCTGCTTTCCTCCTTCCCCTCCTCCTCCTCCTCTTCTCCCCCCTTCCCCTTCTCCCCTCCCTCCTCCGGCAGGCGACAGGAGGGCACGGGGGTGGTGGTGGTGGGGGCGGGGGTGGTGGTGACCCGGCAGACGGCGTTCCGGAGGTCGTCGTTCCAGCCGAGGCCGGTCTGGATCTTGGGGCACCTGCAGACGGCGTTACCCACTTGGACCACGTCCGTGGCCATCAGCACTGTGCCGTTGGGCAGCAGGCAGTTCTCGCCTGGAGGAGAAGGATGAGAAGAAGAAGAAGAAGGAGGAGGAGGAGGAGAAGAAGAATGATTGATTTACCGAGTCTTTAATGGGTAAACAAATAAAGACCTATTTTTACAATTCTGCCCATTTTACGAACAAAACATAAAAAAAAATCAAATAGAAGATGGAGAAGAAGATGAGGACGAGGAGGAGAAAAAGAAAAAGCAGCAATGAGACGGAGGAGGAGGAGAAACAGAAGAAGGAGGAGGAGGAAGAGAAGAGAAGGAGGAGGAAGAAGAAGAGAATAAAAAGCTGCAATTGAAGAAGAAGAAGAAGAAGAAGAGGGGGAGAAAGAGAAGAATAAGAAGGAGGGGGAGGATGAGGAGAAGAAGAAGAAAGAGGAGGAGGGAGAGGATGAGAAGAAAGAGAAGAAAAAGCAACAATTGAAGAAGTAGTAGGAGAAGAAGAGGAAGATGGGGGAGGAGGAGGAGAAAAAGCAACAATTGAAGAAGTAGAAGGAGGAGAAGAGGAAGAAGGAGGAGGAGGAGAAGAAGAAGAATCAATCAGATAAACAAATAAATACATCGATAAGCAAGTAAATAGATAGATAGGTAGATAGATAGATATAACTCAATGTAGGGAGAGTTTGCGCCAGATGTATACTATATGATGATGATGATGATGATTGTTGTTGTTCTCCTTCTTCTCCTCCTCCTCCTCCTCATTATTATCATCATTACTATCATCATCATCGTTAGATTATAAATTATTATTATTATCATAATTATCATCATCACCATCATCATCATCACCACCACCACCACCACCACCACCCTCATCATCACCAATTAGTACTCACCATCAGGGCAAGATTTGCAGCAGGCGCCCTTTTTTTTCAGCCGGGGGTTCAAACAGCGGGGGGCGTAGCACTCGGCCTCGGTCGAACTCATGCCCTCTTTGGTGCAGTACAGGATCGTGCAGTTCTGCTCGTACTTCTTGAACAGCCGCTCCTCCCCTTCCTTCAGTGACCCCCCGGCGAAGGAGCACTCCCCGGACTTTTCCCCCCCACCTCCGGAAAAGGTGAAGGAGTTGGAGTTGGAGTGGTCCTTGTGAGCAGCCGATGCGGTCGGTATGAAGGGGAGGAGGAGGGAGAGGAGGAGGAGGAGGGGGGAGGGAGAGGGTTAGTTTACCAGGCATGGTTTATTTTTGGGTTGGGTTGAGGGGTTGGGTTGGTTACTTTTCTTCTTCTTTTTCGCGGGTCAGGAAGTCTGCAACAGAATTGAAAAGTGGTCAGCTGGTAGAATTTAGATAATCTTCTACGAAAGAAAATTCTCTTAGAAAAGTTCACTTTAACAGCAAACTAAATCATGCATGCCATGCATACAAATCTTTCTATCTTTTGTTGTTTGTTGGTTTGTTGTTGTTGTTGTTTGTGTGTTTGTTTGATCTTATTCATTTGTTTGTGAAGTTCTTTATCTTTCGATTCATATATATAGTATTTAGAAAATGAATGTAAAACATACACCAGAACGCAACGTTGTTTTACATCCATACACAGATACATATATTATAAACAATGCAACACAACCGCTTATAGATGACTACTCTCTTTATGTATAGCGATAATCTATCCACCTATCTATCTGTTCTTAAACATAAACACACCCACCCCAAATGGACACAATAAAACAAAATAGAAATAAGATAGAAAACAAGAGAGGCAAGGCC
>NC_134907.1:17516733-17534233 GCF_041734735.1 Babylonia areolata
CGGTAGCAAATGACAGAGTCAATATTGCCAGCAGTACAACGGTGGTTAATTCGTGTGCTGAGTGTCAAAGTAATGATGGGGTTGAGAGAGAGAGAGAGAGAGAGAGAGAGAGAGAGAGAGGGGTCTGTCTATCTCTGCTTATGGAAGATGCACATGGTTGTATTTGTTAGGCGTTATGTCCATTATGTACACGTATCTGTTTGGAACAGAGCATAGGTGGAATATTAGAGTACTTGGTGAACTGGTTGTTTGAAATGGGCTGTTTTTTTCTGTTTTTTTTTCTTTCTTTTTTTAAGGTGTGTGTGTGTATGTGTGTGTAGTTGGTTTTTTGTGGGTTTTGTTTTGTTTGTTTGTGTGTGTGTGTGTGTGTGTGTGTGTGTGTGTGTGTGTGTGTGTGTGTGTGTGTGTGAGAACCCCCTCTCTCATCCCCTACCCCCAACCCCCCCACTCATCCCCTACCCCCACCCCCCCGCACACACACACACACTCATCCCATACCGCCAACCCCTCCATCACACACTCATCCCCTACTCCCACCCCACCCACACAACCACACACATCCCCTACCCACCCCCTTCCACCCACACACTCATCCCTTACCCCACCGCCACACACACACACTTATCCCCAACCCCCTCCCCCACACCCACACATTCATCCCCGACCCCGAACCCCCTCCCCCCACACCCACACACTCATCCCCTACCCCCAACCCCCTCCCCCCACACCCACACACTCATCCCCTACCCCCAACCCCCTCCCCCCAACCCACACACTCATCCCCTACCCCCAACCCCCCTCCCCCCACACCCACACACTCATCCCCTACCCCCCAACCCCCTTCCCCCCCACCCACACACTCATCCCCTACCCCCAACCCCATCCCCCCACACCCACACACTCATCCCCTACCCCAACCCCCTCCCCCCCACACACTCATCCCATCCCCCGACCCTCCCCCCCCACACTCATCCCCTAACCCCAACCCCCTTCCTCCGCCCACACTCATCCCCTTCCCCAACCCCCCCCCCCCTCCCATCCCCTATCCCCTTCCCCCCCACACACTCATCCCCTACCCCCCCGCCCACACACACACTCATCCCCCCACACACACACTCATCCCCTACCCCCCCACTCACTCGTCCCCTACCCCCCCCCCCCCCACACACACTCATCCCCACCCCCACACACACTCATCCCCTACCCGCCTGTCCCCCCACACACACTCATCCCCTACTCCACCCCCCCTACCCCCCACACACACACTCTCTCTCATCCCCTACACCCAATCCTCCCCATATATATATATATATATGAGCAGTGCTAATGGGTAAGGGTTAACAAGCTGTAAAATTCATGTGTGTCAGCGAGTGTGTGTATGTGGGTATGGGGTCGGTGTTAGGCGGGTGGTTGTGTTGTAATTGCAAGAATTAAGAAAAATGAAGGTAGAAAACACAACCACACACACACACACACACACACACACACACACACACACACACACACACACACACGCACACACGTTTCTACATAATTCCAGCAGCCTATAACACTGTCTGTACTCTTTTCTCGGCTCATAGTTTCGAATAAATTCCAGCGGCACCAACCAAAACAAGCAGGATTTAAAAGGGGGATGTCGTCAAGTTTCTCACGAAATTGCAGTCAATTGCAGTGATTATGCGCATCGCGTAGGAATTGACGCATCTTGTGTGTGTGTGTGTGTGTGTGTGTGTGTGTGTGTGTGTGTGTGTGTGTGTGTTTGCGGGCTGTGTGTGTGTGTGTGTGTGTGTGTGTGTGTGTGTGTGTGTGTGTGTGTGTGTGTGTGTGTGTGTTTAAATTGCTCCCTTTGTTATTCATTTTGATGCGCGCGCATTGCCTTACCTCCTCCACCACCACCCACGCACGTGTAAGCACATGCACATATACACACATGTCTACCCTCCTCCTGCCCCCCCCTCCCCCATGCACCTCTTGCCCGCTCCCCCACACGCACGCCTCGCATAGTCGCGCGCGCGCGCGCACACACACACACACACACATACACACACACACACACAAGCACGCACGCATACACATATGCACGCATGCATTCACATAGACACTCACATAAGCACGCACACACGCACCCACCTACACACAGAGCACACACACACCGACCCACACTACATATGCACGCACGCACGCACCCACACACACAAAGCGCGCGCACACACACATACATGGGAGTGAGGGTGTCCCGTGCGACAGTGTAGTGTTGGGAAAAAAAAAGGAAATTTTGGTCAACCTGACCCCTCGAATACGTCATGATTTTCGCTCTCCTTCTCTCCCCCCCCCCCGCCCCCCCCGCCTCCCCCCCTTTCTTTCTTTCTTTCTGTACGTGCGGGCATGTGTGCGTGTGTACGCGCGCGTGAGTGTGTGTTCCTTCCTTCCCTCATAGTCAGCTCAGGTGGTTGTTTTCTTTTTTTTTCTCGTGCATGTATATCTGCACGTTATTATTAAGCTGAGCTACAGGTCTGATAAGGAAAACTCACCTGTCGATGTCGTGGGCATCGTAAGATGCTTTAATCACTGGCAGTTGCACCCAGTCAGGGAGAGGTGGTTTCTTTTCCAGTTCCTGCTCCATTCATTTTGGAGTGAGGAGTTTTTTGCCGATTCAGTTCGGTTTTGGGGGCCTCCAGTGCCACTACATTTCCTGGGTCCGTGTCCGACCAGGAGGTCTGGAACTAGGTTCTAGTTCCAGGGATTTAATCTCCCTAATGTTTTTTTTTTTTTTTTTCCTCACGAGCTCTTGAGGTGAGTCAGATCGGAAGAGAGTGAAGAATGTTAGTTTTGTTGTTGCTTTTCTACAGACAGGGAGCGGCCACTGATATGTATTTCAGTTTTTTTGGTGGTGTTGTGTTGTTGATGCATTTAAAATATATACTTTAATTTCAGTGCAGTATGGCCCTGCCAATCCTTGAGGATTCAGATTTATGTATGTCTGTGTGCACACATATTCTGGTTTGTTTTTTTGACTCACTTGTGTGAACAAAGTGAGTCTGTTTTTAACCCGGTGTTCGGTTGTGTGTGTCTGTGTGTCTGTGTGTGTGTGTCTGTGTGTCTGTGTCTGTGTGTCTGTGTGTCCGTGGTAAACTTTAACATTGACATTTTCTCTGCAAATACTTTGTCAGTTGACACCAAATTTGGCATAAAAATAGGAAAAAATCAGTTCTTTCCAGTCATCTTGTTTAAAACAATATTGCACCTCTGGGCATGGGCACAAAAAAAATAAAATAAAATGAAATAAAAGAAGCCTAATTATATGCAAACTGCATTTACTGTTATATTTATATTTTTTGTATTCTCTAAACTTGGCACTTTGACCTCTTATTCTGACACAACAACAAGAGCAGTCATTATCATTTTTTGTTCAAACAGGAAATTCTTTTGCTAAGCATGGACTTTTTATTCATTTTGCAAACGTTTTGGTGCAGGTAGTAAAAAAGGGAAATTACTCTGTAATTAATGCTAGGGGACTTAATTTATCACAAGTGAGTCTTGAAGGCCTTGCCTCTTGTTTTTGTATGTGATCATTATAAACAGTTGTGTTAAGGCATTCAGCTGTACGTGTGAGTGTGTGCGAAACCCCTCTGTGTGTCTGCTTTAGCACATGCATTGTTTTTCTTGTGCTTGACTCTTGGCTCGAGTCTCTTTACAGCTCCGAAGAGTGTTCCGACGAGCCCCGCACGTTCCCCGGGTGTTAAGGTCGTCTTGGACTCACGCAATCCACCTTCCCCAGCCTCCGCCGTTGTCCTGGGCACCCGCAGGTTTCCCTGCGCCTGTGAATTTCCTGAGACTGTCACAGGGGTGTCCCCGACGCACATGAAGATTGCCGCTTTGCATGCCCTGTCTGCAGGAGGACTAGGACTCTCCGTGGTCGCCGGCATCTTGGATTGTCTGTGGCATGGACCCTCGTGTTCAGGACCAATGCGAGCCGTACATGGACGGTAGAGGATGCGTGTGCATGTGTGAGAGCAGTGCACAAGAGGGGTGAGTGTGTGTGTTCGAGCGAATGTGATTTATTTGTTTATTTATTTTTCTCTCATTCCCACTTAAAATACAAACAAACAAAGCTTGAAATGATGTGGCGAGTTGTATTAGCGGGTTAGTAAGTTTGGGGGTGGGAGGGGGGGGGGATTAAGGGAAATAGTTTTGGCGTCACTGTTTCGGTTGTCAGTATGTCTGTGTGAGTGAGTGAATAAAGTTTGGTATTGTGTATAAATTCTTGGCGCTGGCTGCACTTAATTGAGCTTCGAGGATCCGGAGACCCATTTTTCTTAAATTTTTCTTTTATTGGATTGCGCGGGGCCGGTCGGGTTGTAGGTGGGTCCTCAACCTTTACCGGTCACGTGACAGATGGTGAGAGAAAGAAATAGAGAACAATACAAAGAGGGAGAGAGGGAGAGAGAGAGAGGGAGAGAGGGAGAGAGAGAGAGGGAGAGAGAGAGCTTTGACATTTTATTATTATTCTTAGTGTTTGTTTGATTTAGATATGTGGCGTGCGTGCGTGCGTGCGTGTGTGTGTGTGTGTGTGTGTGTGCCTCGTCTGTATATGTGTGTCTTAAGTGTGTGTGTGTGTCTGAGGGGGAGAGAGAGAGAGAGAGAGAGAGAGACTTTGACGCTGCCACAACCACTGACATAAAAAATTCTTATTGTCCATTCAGCATGAAATCCCCAAGATAATAGAAACCAAATGAAATATATCTGAAAATTCATAGTCTATCTCTGTCTGTCTGTCTCTCTTTCTTTCTTTCTGTTTATCTGTTCGTCTGTCTGCATGGCTGTCTGCTTCTGTCTCTCTCATTCTCCCTGTCTCCGTCTCTCACGAGATAAGGTCTAACTCGAAATATGTCTGTCTGTCTGTCTGCCTCATGCTTTGTATGTCCCTCTCTCTTTTATTGCACACCCCCTCCCCTTCCATCTCTCTCTTCTGTCTCTCTCCCTCCCTCCCTCTGTCTCTCTCACACACACCATCTCTCTCTTTCTCTCTCCCTCCCTCTCACTCTTTTATTGCACCCCCCCTCCTCTTCCATCTCTCTCTTTGTCTCCCTCCCTCCCTCTACCTCTCTCACACACCATCTCTCTCTCTCTGTGTCTCTCTCCCTCCCTCCCTCCCTCCCTCTCTCTCTCTCTCTCTCTGCCCCTCTCTCTCTCCCTCCCCCCCTCTCTCGCTCCCTCCCTCTGTCTCCCTCCCTCCCCTCCCCCTCTCTCTCTCCACCCATCTTACCACACTCTCTCTCTCCTCCCCTCTTCTCTCTCTCCCCCCCCCCATCCCCCTTTCCTTCTTTGACATTCTTCTCATGTTTGAATGATGATTTCCAAACGCCACGACTTGTCGAAAGGTCATATTTGAAAGTGAAATTCACCATAATGTCCTGTTATTCGCAAAATTGCAGTGTAATTGTGCTGTGATTGTGCGTACCATTTGTTTGTTGAAATTGACACAGCTTACGTGTTTACCTCGCTGTCAAAACTTTGACCAAGAGGGGCGTTTAAAATTGGCCGTGTGCCGCTCAAATAGCGAATCGTCCACAGAAACCAACAGTTGCGAGAAGGAAAGCAGCGGAGATTTCAGCCAGTCTTTTAACTGTTCTGCACGACGAAGAAGAATTTTTTTTTCAAGATGAAGCAGTTTTTCACTGCTCTGCTGTTTGTCCTGTCCGTTGCAGGTAACTGTGTGTGTGTGTGTGTGTGTGCGTGTGTGTTTGCGTGTGTGTGTGTGTGTGTGTGTTGGGTGCTGTGTGTGTGTGTGTGTGTGTGTGTGTGTTGGGGTGCTGTGTGTGTGTGTGTGTGTGTGTGTGTGTGTGTGTGTGTGTGTGTGTGTGTGTGTGTGTGTGTGTGTGTGTGTGTGTGTGTGTGTGTAAATCTTTCCTTTTCTTTTTTTTTAAATTTATTTATTTTTTTTTTTTTTTTTTAGCAGAAGTAAGCAGCAGCACTAAGATCACGGGAAAGAAATGCACCAGCGGCAGTGCTGTCGTGGAGTTGTTCGGGAACCCTTGCCCGGGGGGAGAAAGTCCTTTCCGAAAACTGTGGAGGGAGAACCGAGGGTTGTTGACACAAATGAGTGTCGTCTCGCTGCGGAACTATGCCACGAAAGTCTGCAGGTAATAGTGGCTTCGTCTCTCTTCCTCTCTGTGGGTGAGGGGGGGAGGGGCGGGGGGGGGCGGGGGGGGGGTTGTGTGTGTGTATGTGGGGGGGGGGGCGGGCGGAGGGGGTATTTTTTGTTGTTTTTGTGTGTGTGTAGTTGTGTGTGTATGTGTAGTTGTGTGTGTGTGGTTGTGGGGGTGGGGGGTGGGGGGGTTAGTTGTGTGTGTATGTGTAGTTGTGTGTGTGTGGTTGTGGGGGTGGGGGTGGGGGGGGGGTTAGTTGTGTGTGTGTGTGTGTAGTTTGTGTGTAAGGGGGGGAGGGGTAGGTTTTTTTTGTTTTGTTTTTTTTGTGTTTTTTTTGTCTGTGTAGTTGTGTATGTATATGTGTAGTTGTGTGCACAACCGAAACACAAGGTCACTATTAGATAAACTGAATCTTGTACTAAAATAAACACATAAGTGAGCCAATTGATTTACATAAATTTATTTGACTATGTGTGTCTACATATGTATGTGTACATAACTACATGCATGTATATGAATGTGTATTGTGTGTGCGTGTGTTTATGTAAGTTTGTGCCAGCCTGTGTGTATGTGTATGTTAAGGTAGCTGTTAGATTCACATGTATGTTAAAATGTATTATGCAGTGTGTGTGTGTGTGTGTGTGTGTGTGTGTGTGTGTGTGTGTGTGTGTGTGTGTGGTCACATTTTGGTGTGTGTATGTAACATTGATGTAATGTTTTATGTTAACAAAAGCGTTTCTGTAAAGCACATCGAGCACATTTCTGGACAGTGTGCTATAGAAGTATCCGTTATTATTATTATATAATGTGTCTGCATTTTTTACATTTATTTGCTTATCATCATTGTTGTCTTTTTATTTACTTATTTTATTTATTTATTTATTTTATCTTTATTTTATTATTATTTTATTTTATTATTCATTATTTTTTTATTATTATAGTATTATTTAATTTATTCATTTATTTATTTTTATTTATTTTATTTTATTTATTTTTGTACGCTTATAGTTGACTTCAAGTTTTTGCGCCTTATACATATTATTATTATAAGTAGTAGTTCTTTTTTTTGTATGTATCTTTTTTTTTTTCTCAAGGCCTGACTAAGCGCGTTGGGTTACGCTGCTGGTCAGGCATCTGCTTGGCAGATGTGGTGTAGCGTATATAGATTTGTCCGAACGCAGTGACGCCTCCTTGAGCTACTGAAACTGAAACTGAACTGAAACTATTATTATTAACAAAGCCTCAAGCCACAAAGCAACCAATCAAATCTTTCTGTACTGTAGCGAGGCCATGCCGAGGGTTCGACAGTGTTTTGCTGAAGCCATCAGCGACTGTGACGCCGACCAACAACGATACCTCAACAGTCTGGCTCAGCAGACTCGCACGATCTGCAAAGCGAATGGAACCGAGATCGCCCCTTGGATGAATCATTGTGAGTACACTACATTGTCAGCAAGGACAAGGTGGTGGGCCGAGTGGTTTAGACGCTTGTCT
The DNA here is from genome assembly GCF_041734735.1 of Babylonia areolata. NCBI lineage: Eukaryota > Metazoa > Mollusca > Gastropoda > Neogastropoda > Buccinidae > Babylonia > Babylonia areolata. Next base: position 17,524,377 of record NC_134907.1, read on the forward strand.
TTGCCAATGCGGTGTCTTTGAGGGTGTGGTTTCGAATCCCATCCCCGTCCTGTGTGTGTGTGCGTGTGTGTGTGTGCGCGCGTGTGTGTGTGTGTGTGTATGTCTGTGAGGAGGGGGACGGGGGGAGGAGGAAGGGGGGTATGGGCGTGTGCGTGCGTCCGTGCGTGTGTGGTGTGAGTGTCTGTGTGCGCGCGCGCGCGAGTGTGTGTGTGTTTGTGTGCGTGTGTGTGTGTGTTTGTGTGCTCTTTATGTTTATTGTAAAGTGCTCTGAGCTCCCTTTCAGGGAGGAAAGCGCTCAAGTATTCATTATTATCATTATTATTATCATCATTGTTATTATCATTCTTATTGTCCTTACCGTCGTTGTTGCAGTGCTGGACAGGTTGACTGATAGCGATTTGGTAGCAGACGACTCCTGCCGCAGTAACTCAACGTCTCTCTTTGACCATTGCTGGCAGGCCGCCTCAGCCGTTGAAGGCATGGGGGATTTTGAGGCGTCCCAAAACTTTTTCCAGACTGCCAACATTTCGCAGCTGGTTGCCAGCAACCAAAGGAGAGTAGAGTAGTGGTGTGTGTGTTGTGTTGTTGTTGTGTGTGTGTTGTGTGGTGTGTGTGTGTGTGTGCGTGCGTGCGTGCGTGTGTTTCTTTCCTTAATGTAACGTCTTTTCACTTTGATATTAGATTCTGTGTGTGTGTGTGTGTGCGTGCGTGCGTGTTTCTTTCCTTAATGTAACGTCTTTTCACTTTGATATTAGATTCTCTCTCTCTCTCTCTCCCTCTGTGTGTGTGTGTGTGTGTGTGTTTCTATTTTTAATGCAACATCTTTTCACTTTGATATTAGATTCTGTGTGTGTGCGTGCGTGCGTGCGTGCGTGTGTTTCTTTCCTTAATGTAACGTCTTTTCACTTTGATATTAGATTCTCTCTCTCTCTTTCTCTCTCTGTGTGTGTGTGTGAGTGAGTGAGTGTGTGTGTGTGTGCGCGCGCGTGCGTGTATGTTGTGTCGGGAAGATGGAAAAGAGAGGAGCACGAGAGTAGGATGGGGGTAGGGGGGGTGAGGGGAGGGGGTATGGTGGATGGGGGGTGGGGGTGGGGAGGGGCGGTAGATAAGATTGAATGCGAAGGATTGATGGAGAAGAAAACTCATTTTCTCTGGAAATACTTCCTCTGTCAATACCAAATTGGGGTTAAACATAGCAGGGGGGGGAAAAACCTTCACAATCATACCCATGAGAGGTTGTAAGTCTTCCGGATTAAGCTGTATCCCCCCCCCCCGCACCCCCCCTCCTCCTTAGACCCCCGTCAAACATCACAATTCATGGTTTGGTTTGAAGACGGCCTGACCTTGTTTGCAATTAAAAAAAAAAGAAATAGAAATTCTGGACAGGACAGGTGTGTGTGTGTGTGTGTGTGTGTCTGTCGACGTGTTTACTGCATATGAACATTTTGAAAGTGGCTACTGAATTAACTAGAATGAACATGTAAGAGAAATTGAATGGACCGTGTTGTAGTTTCCTGTCTAACACGCAGATCTTGGGGAAACGGCTACATGTTGCGATGTGCTTAAGACGATAGCAACGTCCAATTTACCGAGGACTTTGATAAAAAATTTAAAAAAAATCTTAAATAATTGAGACACACCAAAATATTACAGCGTTATCACCTCCAGTACCGTTGTCGATTAATGATGCAAACATCAACAGCAACATACCTTTAAATACTGATTTTTGAACATTAATGGTCGGTGCCCATTAGTGCTGTAAGAAAGCCGTCTTGCTCTTGAAGCGAATGTACTTGGTTTGAATATGCTAACATACTTTTTTTTTTCTTCTCCCCCACCCCGAAGCTTTATATAATTGAATACAAAACACAATTTAATATATTTTTTAAATACTGGATAGTGTGTATCACAAGTGAGTCTTGAAGGTCTTGTCTCTTGTTCTTTGAATAAAGGAAAGGAGGAGTGCAGATCTTTTTCTTTCATTTTTGAATTTATCTATCTGTCTATCTATCTATATCAAATGTCGAATTATTCAAAGGACAACGGGCGCAATAGCCGAGTGGTTAAAGCGTTGGACTCTCAATCTGAGGGTCCCGGGTTCGAATCTCGGTAACGGCGCCTGGTGGTTTAAAGGGTGAAGGTATTTCCAATCTCCCAAGTCAGCATATGTACAGACCTGCTTGTGCCTGAACCCGCTTTCGCGTGTACAGGCACGCATAAGATCAAATACGCACGTTATAGATCCTATAACCCATGTCAGCGTTCGGTGGGTTATGGAAACAAGAACGTACCCAGCATGCGCACCCCCGAAAGGCAGAGTATGGCTGCCTACATGGCAGGGGGAAAACGGTCATACACGTACAATCCCACTCGTGTACATACACGTGAACGTGGGAGTTACAGCCCACGACCGAAGAAGGATGGAAGAAGGATGGAAGGAGGATGGAAGAAGGAGAGAAGGATGGAAGGAGGATGGAAGGATGGAAGGAGGATGGAAGGAGAAGGATGGAAGGAGAGAAGGATGGAAGGAGAGAAGGATGGAAGAAGGATGGAAGGAGAGAAGGATGGAAGGAGGATGGAAGGAGAGAAGGATGGAAGGAGGATGGAAGGGAAGGAGGATGGAAGGAGGATGGAAGGAGGATGGAAGGAGGATGGAAGGAGGATGGAAGGAGGATGGAAGGATGAATGGAGAAGGATGGAGGAAGATGAAGGATGAAGATAAAGATTGAAGATGAAGAAGATTACGATCTTCCGAAGAGGATGGAAGGAGGAATGAACGAATCACGTCCTGAGAATACCTGGGTGGCCTTCAGGTCAACACACACTGCCAGTGGACTGCTGAGTATACTGACCACGGCTCGTCGCGTCAATCTTCGTATAGTATGGTTGTGTTTTAGGCTTTTCTTCGCGTTGTGGTAGTAAATAAAAGTATAATGGATACTTATGCACATCATTTAGTATAATAGCAAGCATAGATAGTAATAGTCAGGTGAACTACACAACTTGCATGATTGACAAACTGTTGAGTAATACTAGACGGTCGTCGTCATCGTCACAGTATCTAGCAAGTGTAAGAACTACTCCATGATTTACCAATTTTCAGTTAAATTTGACACGGTCGTTGTCATCATTGTAGTAGTGTATAGTAGTAGAAGCATATAGTAGTAGCAACTAGTAGTAGTCAACATAGTTCCAAGGTGACTAACACGCCTGACAGTACAACTGTTTGGGAATATTGATCACGGTCTTGTGTCGTGTCTTAGTTGTGGTTGTTGTAGGATGGAAGGATGTGAAAGGAGGAGGATGGAGGAAGATGAAGGATGAAGATGAAGGATGAAGATAAAGATTGAAGATGAAGAAGATTCAGAGGATGTTCCTTCACATTTTCAGGGTGTTCCACAATTTCATCGCCTGCTTCGCGGCCAATCTGCAGTATGACCCAAATCGCTGCCCCGACTGGCGCAGACATCTACTGCGACCGATCCTCGTACTGCTGAGAATACCTGTGGTGGGCCTTCAGGTCAACTACACACCTGCCATGGTGGACCTGCTGTTTGAGGTAATACTGACCACGGCCTTCGTCGCCGTCATCTTCGTAATAGTAGTGGTAGTTGTTGTTTTAGCGTCTTTTCTTGTTGTCGTTGTGGTAGTAGTAATAATATTACTAATGGATACTTATATGGCACATCATTGTAGTAGTAATAGCAGCAGCAGTAGTAGTAGTAATAGTCTCAAGGTGAACTACACACTTGCCATGATTGACCAACTGTTTGAGGTAATACTGAGCACGGTCGTTGTCATCGTCACAGTAGCAGCAGTAGTAGTCTCAAGGTGAACTACACCATGATTGACCAACTGTTTCAGGTAAATTTGACCACGGTCGTTGTCATCGTTGTAGTAGTAGTAGTAGTAGTAGTAGCAGCAGCAGCAGTAGTAGTAGTAGTAGCAGTACTAGTAGTAGTAACAGTAGTAGTCTCAAGGTGAACTACACACCTGCCATGACAGACCAACTGTTTCGGGTAATATTGATCACGGTCGTTGTTGTCGTCGTCATCTTAGTTGTGGTTGTTGTTGTCGTTCTTGATGTTATTATTTTTTTTGTTGCATTATTATTATTATTATTATTTTTAATTTGTTTTGGTAGTAGTGGTAGTAGTAGCAACAGTAGTAGTAGTAACAATGAGAAATAAAATCACAATAACATTGATGATGATAATAACAATAATAGTGTGTGTGTCGGGAGGGGGAGGGGGGGAGTGGGGGGCCGGGGGGGGGGGGGGGGGGTATGTTTGTGTGTGTGTGTGTGTGTGTTGACTGCATGTGCGTGTGTCTCTGTCTGTCCGTCTCTGCCTGTCTCTGCCTGTGTGTCTGTGCTTCGGGTTGTCATTTTTGCTTTTGTTTTTTCATTTACTTGCTCGTTTTCTTTGTCTATATATATTCCCCTTTCTTCCCCCGCCCCCACCCCCCCCAGTTCGCCCAGGCAGGCAGGCACCGTGGGCCCCCATCTTTCTAAACACCTGACACAGCAGCTCCAAACAACGCACAGACGATGCTGCTGTTGTTGTTGACAATGGTTCCCTGACGGGTCGGCTCAACGTCATCGTTCTGTCTGTGTTAGCAGATACTTCAGACCACAGCCCTGCACGTGCACAATGTCAGTACAATGTCTGTCAAGCTCTGTACAATGTCTGTCAATCTCTGTACAATGTCTGTCAATCTCTGTACAAAGTCTGTCAATATATATAAGAAGTAATTGTTGGAATTTGTGGAAGCAATGATTCGAAAGTTGGCAGTTGTGCGTTGTGCGTTGTGTGTGTGTGTGTTGTGTGTGTGTGTTTTCGATTTGCTGGGAATATTTAGAGAACGTGTGGAGTGAGTTTGAATTAACAAACCCTAACCTTTAACCCCAACCGTGATCCTAACAAAAACTAACCCTAAACCTAGCAGTAACTAACTCTAATGCTAACCATAACCCCAACTGTAACCAACACTAACCCAAACCCTAGTCGATCCTAATGCTAACGCTAACCTTAGTCGACCCTAACCAACCCAAACTAACCCTAAACATACCTAACCATTACCCTATATTTAGGGCACGTATATTCGCATGCTTGCTTCTCATTTATTTCTGACAGAACAATCAGTTTCACCAGACTGGTGTGGTGGTCAGATTAAAGTGGAAAAAAAAAACAAACCCTAACCAAACGAACAAAAAACAATATAAGTATCGAGGCGACTCTTGAAAGGTCTTTTGCAAAGGAAGCAACTCTTCACGAATAACCTTTTTTTTTAGAAGGCAGTTGTAGCCTCCCTTCGATTAACCCGTTGGATGGAGAAAAGTGAGGAAGCGGTAACATAAATTATGACAACATAATAATCACAATGCGTTCACGCACACGCACATACGCGCGTATGCACACATACATGGACAGAAAGACCAATAGACAGTGAAAGAGAGAAACAGACAAGAGAGGGAGGGAGAGAGAGAGGGATAGACAAGGAGGGGGAGGGAGGGATAGACAAGGAGGGGGGAGGGGGGAAGAGAGGGAGGGAGGGAGGAAGAGAGAGAGAGAGACAGGGAGGGGGGGAGGAGAGAGAGAGAGAGACAGGGAGGGGAAAGGGGGAGGAGAGAGAGAGAGAGAGAGAGAGAGACAGGGAGGGGAAAGGGGGAGAAGAGAGAGAGAGAGACAGGGAGGGGAAAGGGGGAGGAGAGAGAGAGAGAGAGAGAGACAGGGAGGGGAAAGGGGGAGAAAGAGAGAGACAGGGAGGGGAAAGGGGGGGAAAGAGAGAGAGACAGGGAGGGGAAAGGGGGGGAAAAGAGAGAGAGACAGGGAGGGGGGGGGGGAAGGAAGAGAGAGAGAGACAGGGAGGGGGGGGGGGAAGGAAGAGAGAGAGAGACAGGGAGGGGGGGGGGAAGGAAGAGAGAGAGACAGGGAGGGGGGGGGGAAGGAAGAGAGAGAGAGACAGGGAGGGGGGGGGGGAAGGAAGAGAGAGAGAGAGACAGGGAGGGGGGGGGGGGGGAAGGAAGAGAGAGAGAGAGACAGGGAGGGGGGGGGGGAAGGAAGAGAGAGAGAGAGACAGGGAGGGGGGGGGGGGAAGGAAGAGAGAGAGAGAGAGACAGGGAGGGGGGGGGGGGAAGGAAGAGAGAGAGAGAGAGACAGGGAGGGGGGGGGGGGGAAGGAAGAGAGAGAGAGAGAGAGACAGGGAGGGGGGGGGGGGGAAGGAAGAGAGAGAGAGAGAGACAGGGAGGGGGGGGGAAGGAAGAGAGAGAGAGAGAGACAGGGAGGGGGGGGGAAGGAAGAGAGAGAGAGAGAGACAGGGAGGGGGGGGGAGGAAGAGAGAGAGAGAGAGACAGGGAGGGGGGGGGGAGGAAGAGAGAGAGAGAGAGACAGGGGAGGGGGGGGGGGGAGGAAGAGAGAGAGAGAGAGACAGGGAGGGGGGGGGGAGGGAAGAGAGAGAGAGAGAGACAGGGAGGGGGGGGGGAGGAAGAGAGAGAGAGAGAGACAGGGAGGGGGGGGGGAGGAAGAGAGAGAGAGAGAAGACAGGGAGGGGGGGGGGGAGGAAGAGAGAGAGAGAGACAGGGGAGGGGGGGGGGGAGGAAGAGAGAGAGAGAGACAGGGAGGGGGGGGGGAGGAAGAGAGAGAGAGAGACAGGGAGGGGGGGGGGGAGGAGAGAGAGAGAGAGACAGGGAGGGGGGGGGGAGGAAGAGAGAGAGAGAGACAGGGAGGGGGGGGGGAGGAAGAGAGAGAGAGAGACAGGGAGGGGTGGGGAGAGAGAGAGAGAGAGAGACAGGGAGGGGGGGGAGGGGAGGAAAGAGAGAGAGAGACAGGGAGGGGGGGGGGAGGAGAGAGAGAGAGACAGGGGGGGGGGAGGGAGAGAGAGAGAGAGACAGGGGGGGGGGGGGAGGAAGAGAGAGGGGAGAGAGAGGGGGGGGGGGGGGAGGAAGAGAGAGGGAGGGGGGGGAGGAAGAGAGAGAGGGAGGGGGGGGGAGGAAGAGAGGGAGGGGGGGGGGAGGAAGAGAGAGAGGGAGGGGGGAGGAGAGAGGAGGAGAGAGGGGGGGGGGAAGAGGGAGGGAGGGGGGGGGGGAAGAGGAGGGGGGGGGGAAAGAGACAGGGAGGGGGGGGGGAAGAGACAGGAGGGGGGGGGAAGAGACAGGGAGGGGGGGGGGAAGAGAGACAGGGAGGGGGGGGGGGGGAGAGAGGACAGGGAGGGGGGGGGGAAGAGAGACAGGAGGGGGGGGGGGAAGAGAGACAGGGAGGGGGGGGGGAAGAGAGACAGGGAGGGGGGGGGGAAAGAGAGACAGGGAGGGGAGGAGGAGAGAGGGGGAGAGATTGAGAGAAACAGGGGGTGTGTGTGTGTGAGAGAAACAGAGGGGGGGAGAGAGGGAGAGAGAGAGAAACAGGGAGAAGGAGACAGAGGGAGATACACTGAGGGATCGCTCAAGACGCGTCACGCCTGTAAATAAACGAGCAGCAGTCCATTCACAAATTGCTGTTAAACAGTTGATAAAATAATTGCACATTGTGTTTTCAGTTCCCTGTTATCAAAGCTTTGGGGTTTTTTTCCCCTCCAAATAAACCGCTAGATTTTCGCCATGCATTGATCACACACACACCACACTATTAATAGGTTAGGCACGTCCGGGTGGAGAAATGTACAGGGGTATAAATATCAATTATCACAGATGAAACCGAACACAAAAAAGAACACTTCAATCCAATGAATACTGTACATCTTCAAGTCGTCTGTATGTGCGATAGTAGTGATTGATATGGCGCCTATGTTCGGTTGGAGACCAAGCTCAAAGCGCTTTACAAACATGGGATCATTTGCACAACAGGCTGCCTATCACCGGCTGACCGCTGCCACTGGGTGCTCATCATTCGTTTCCTGTGTTATTCAATCAGATTTCAGGCACTCACACCTACACACTCACAGACATGTAACATTTTACGTATCACTCGATCCATTCTTGGGTCTCCTACTTTCGCTTCACAGCACTCACTCAGTTCTAGCTCTACATAAGCCTGGTCTTTCTTGAAAAATCCACTTACACACTGTGTGTAAAAAATTAAAAAAAACCACATGAAGTCATCTTCCCGATACGGGAGCGACAAACTCGCCCAGGCCCACAACTCGCCTGTATATTTTGTTCTGCAGCACCTGGCATGCGTGACATGTCCTTAAATGATTTACCTTGAACCAGAATGTGGTTCTCGTACTCCATATCAAAACAAAAATGGTTCTGAAAAACAGTACATAATTCTTCCAACTCCTCCATAATATTAAAACAAAAATGGTTCTGAAAAACAGTACGTGATTCTCCATATTAAAACAAAAATGGTTCTGAAAAACAGTACATAATCCTCCATGTTAAAAATGGTTCTGAAAAACAGTACATAATTCTCCCTACTCCTCCATATTAAAACAAAAATGGTTCTGAAAAACAGTACATAATTCTCCATATTAAAACAAAAATGGTTCTGAAAAACAGTACATAATTCTTCCAACTCCTCCATATTATTAAAACAAAAATGGTTCTGAAAAACAGTACATAATCCTCCATGTTAAAAATGGTTCTGAAAAACAGTACATAATTCTCCCAACTCCTCCACATTATTAAAACAAAATGGTTCTCAAAAGGTTCTCAAAAACGGGAAGGAACCTACGCGATTCTCCCAACTCCTCCATATTATTAAAACAAAAATGGTTCTGAAAAACAGTACACGATTCTCCCAACTCGTCTATATTATTAAAACAAAAATGGTTCTGAAAAACAGTCCATGATTCTCCACTACTCCATATTAAAACTGAAACAATGAGCGAGAAGGAAAGGAAAAAAACGCCGTCAATGACACGCATAGTTTCACATCTCGGATTTCAAGATGATCATGTGAAATGTGACCAAACACAACAGCTACCATTCGGACAAGAAGGTCTGGAACTCTGACCACATCAAAGGTTGGTTTCTTCCAAACACAACAACCACCATTCCGAGACGAAGGTCTAGAACCCTGACCACATTAAAGGTTGGTTTCTTCCAAACACAACCACCACCATGCCTTCTTCGTTCATGGGCTGCAACTCCCACTTCATTCGTATGTTCATGAGTGGGTTTTTACGTGTATAACCGTTTTTACTCCGCCATGTAGGCAGCCATACTCCGTTTTCGGGGGTGTGCATGCTGGGTATGTTCTTGTTTCCATAACCCACCAAACGCTGACATGGATTACAGGATCTTTAACATTGCGTGTTTGATCTCCTGCTTGCTGTATACACACGAAGGGGTGGTTCAGGCACAAAGCACATAATAACTATGATGACCTGGGAGATCGGAAAAAAAATCTCCACCCTTTACCAACCAGGCGCCGTTACCGAGATTTGGAACCCGGGACCCTCAGACTGAAAGCCCAAACGCTTTAACCACTCGGCTATTGCTCCCGTCAACATATCACGCCGAGACAAAAGCCTGGAACCCTGACCACATCAAAGGTTGGTTTCCTCCAAACACACCCTCGAACGCCCTCCCCCCCTCCCCCCAACAACGCCACTCCCCCCCTCCCCCTCCCCACCGCCACCACCACAAGGGAGATTACTCCCGTGGTAGTGGCGCGAGGTCCTTGGAGCGCTGCTCTCCTCCTGCACCAAGGTCAAGAGGCGTTGCACTTCCGGGTGGTGGGGAGCCAATCGCAGCGCCAGCGTCAGGTCGGCGCACGCGGAGTTGAGATGCCGCGCGGCGCGGTGGGCCCTGGCACGCGCGTAGTACGCCTGGAAGGCCTTGGGTCGGAGGGTCAAAGCTTGCGTGGCCAGATCCACTGCCGCAGGGTAGTCCTGGAATTCAGATTAGAGGGAGGGAA
>NC_134907.1:17539233-17571733 GCF_041734735.1 Babylonia areolata
ACACACACACACAGAGTTACTAACCAGTTGCACATCACCATGGTAAGCAGCCAGATGCAGTGGGATGCGTCCTCTTCGGTCTGAATGATTGACGTCCGCTCCGCACGCGCACAGCGCGTGCACCGACGTCACGTGACCCTTCAGACACGCCCAGCACAAGGCCGTTAACCCTTCCTGATCTGTCCGCTCGAGTTGTGCCCCTTTGCTCAGCTGTTAACGCAAAAAACAAATATCTTCAACGACTGTTAACTGTTCTCTTCGATTTTAAAAGATGATTTTGATAAACGGCAGTTGATGAAAACGTTCTTGATTTATTACTGTTATTGTGTTTTGGCCGATGGACAGATGAATGGATGGTGTGTGTTGAATGTATGTGAGCGAGCGCTCGCCGGCATGTGTGTGTGTGTGTGTGTGTGTGTGTGTGTGTTACAACACAATGATGATGTGCAAAACATGCTTTTAAACACGACAATGAAAACTGAGATGAATAACACTGCATTAACATTAAACCAAACACTTACAGTAATTTACGCGTGTGCGCGCAAACACACACACACGCACGCACGCACACACAAACACACACACACACAAAGCATTTAACCTACATATATTTATCACAATACTTAGTTATAGACACCTGACACAACAGTACTTAAAACCAACATAACAATAATTATTTAAACCCAATATCACAACACTCTAAACCAAAATTACAATACTTAAAGCCAATATCATAATACCTACCTAAAACCAACATCGCAATACTTACAAGCAATACCACAATACTTAAATGACAGTCTGGAGGAAACGCGTCCACCTTGGAAGCGAGAGAATCTCAGTGCACTGGTTCGAATCCCGGTAGAGTCGCTAGTATTTTCTCCCCCTCCATTAGACCTTGAGTGGTGGTCTGGACGCTAGTCATTCGGATGAAACGATAAACCGAGGTCCCGTGTGCAGTATGCACTAAGCACACGTAAAAGAACCCGCGGCAACAAAAGGGTTGTCCCTGGCAAAATTCTGTAGAAAAATCCATTTCGATTGGGAAACATAAAAGATAAAAAGTGCAGGCTGGGGGAAAAAAAAAAAGAGAAAAAAAGGGTGGCGCTTTCAGTGTAGCGACGCGCTCCCCCTGAGGAGAGCAGTCCGAATTTCACACAGAGAAATCTGTTGTAACAAAAAGAGTAATATAATACAATACAATACTTAAAGCCAATAATAACATTATCACAATACACAAAAGCCAATGACAGAATTTAAAGCCAGTATCACACTACTTAAAACCAACACCACAACACTTAAAGCAAACATCACAATACCTAAAACCAGTATCGCGATATTTAAAACCCATACTACAATTCTTGAAATCAATATCACAATAGCTAAATGTTGGCAATCTGACTCCACAATATTTGAAGCCAGTACCACACTACTTCATACAAACACCACACTACTTCATACAAACACCACACTACTTCAAACAAACACCACACTACTTCAAACAAATACCACACTACTTCATACAAACACCACACTACTTCAAACACACACCACACTACTTCAAACACACACCACACTACTTCAAACAAACACCACACCACTTCAAACAACACCACACCACTTCAAACAACACCACACCACTTCAAACACACACCACACCACTTCAAACAACACCACACCACTTCAAACAACACCACACCACTTCAAACAACACCACACCACTTCAAACAACACCACACCACTTCAAACAACACCACACTACTTCAAACAACACCACACTACTTCAAACAAATACCACACTGCTTCATACAAACACCACACTGCTTCATACAAACACCACACTACTTCATACAAACACCACACTACTTCAAACAACACCACACTACTTCAAACAAACACCACACAACAAACACACACCACACTACTTCAAATGAATACCACACTACTTCAAATGAATACCACACAACTTCAAACAAATACCACACTACTTCAAATGAATACCACACTACTTCAAACAAATACCACACTACTTCAAATGAATACCACACAACTTCAAACAAATACCACACCACACAACTTCAAACAAATACCACACTACTTCAAACAAACACCACACCACACTACTTCAAACAAATACCACACTACTTCAAACAAATACCACACTACTTCAAACAAACACCACACTACTTCAAACAAATACCACACAACTTCAAACAAATACTACACAACTTCAAACAAATACCACACAACTTCAAACAAATACCACACTACTTCAAACGAATACCACACTACTTCAAACAAATACCACACTACTTCAAATGAATACCACACAACTTCAAACAAATACCACTCTTGTTCTTGTTGCTTATAGGCCAGCTGAGCGAACAGGGCCATATCAGGAATGTCAAACCATACAAATGCTCATCCGCGTCAAGACAAAACTGTCACATCTACAAAAAAACAAAACAACACACAAAAAACAAACAAACAAAAAACAACAACAAACAAACAAACAAACCAATAAGACAAACCCACATAACACAGTTCATGACACAGTTTCCCTACCATTCAGCTCTTTGTAGCAATGATGAGGACGCTAGCCATCCCGCTTGATTTATCAACACCAGATTTCAAAATCGTAAAAAAAAAAACAATACTTTAAAGCCAAACAAAAAAATACACAAAAAATGCCATACAGACAAATAACACTGCAGAATGGGCAGCTAGTGCCCATCCCAGTGTTTACATCTCACTACCTAATCGCCAGAACAAAACAGCACAGATAGTACATCATAGACTGCGGAAAAGAAAAACAAAATTGTCAGGCCTTGCTTGAAAAAAGAAAGGGGAATGGACTGGGAAGGCAGAAAAAGGAGACAACAGTGATGATAGAAAAAAAAATAGGCAGAAACAATCCTAACTGCGCTCACCAACATCTCCAGCACGGCGAAATGACCTTCCGAAGCGGCGACGATCAGCGCCGTGCGGCCAAACTTGTCCGCCTGCTCCACATCAGCGCCTGCGGCAACCAGGCTTTCGGCGATCTGACTCTCGCCGAACATGGCGGCACACTGCAGGGGAGACAACGTCTTGCTGTTGGTGGCCGAAGTGTCGGCCCCTTCTTCCAGGATATATTGCAGGACGTCGCTTTGACCCTGAATGCTGGCGGCGGTAGTGGCTGGAATTGTTTTCGGTTTCGTTATTCATTCTTTTCTTTCTCTTCCCTCCCCATCCCCCACCCCCACAACATTTTAATCAAGAGTTTTACATCATAACAGGCATACAGACATGGCGGAGGTGGTGGCTGGAATTGTTTCGGTTTCGTTATTAATTCATTTCTTTCTCTTTTTTTTCCACGACATTAAAATCTTTATTCAAGTTTAACATTATAACAGATATACACACATGCATTGAAAATGACAGAAAGTAGACTAAACATGACAGAAAGAAGAAACGATACTGGGTAGTGTTTACTTAAACAATGCTGGCAGGAGCATATATACCAACATATCTATGTCCATCTGTCTGTCTGTCCGTCCGTCTCTCTCTCAGCACCGGATGCAAGATCAGAAAGCCTGATGGATGGTAGTAAATGATATTTATAGCTTGGCACTGAGTTGTAAGAATGACAGCTGTGTCTAATATAGCTACATCAACATCATAATTGTTTATTCACACTGTAGTGTATATATATATATATATATATATATATATATATATATATATATATATATATATATATATATATATGTGTAGCTTTGCACTGAGCTGTAAGAATGACATCTGCATCTAATGTAGCTGCATCAACATCATAATTGTTCATTCACAGTGTGGTAAAAAAAAAAAAAAAAAAAAAAAAAAAAAAAAAAAAATATATATATATATATATATATATATATATATATATATATATATTGTTTTGCATAGAATTGTAAGAATGACATCTGCATCAAATGAAGCTACAACAACGTCATGATTGTCCATTCACACTGTAGTACATAAATATAAACTGTTTTGCACTAAGTTGTAAGAATGATAGCTGCATCTAATATAGCAGCATCAACATCATATATATACATCTATAACCTTTATCTATCTATCTATCTATCTATATATCTATCTGTCTATCTATGTATATACTATCTGTGCGCGCGCGCGCGTGTGTGTGTGTTGTGTGTGCGCGCGCGCGTGTGCGTGTGTTTTCTCTTATTGGAGGTAATATTCTCTCTCTATATATATTTTTTTTTCTTTTCTTTTCTTTTCTTTCTTCTTCTTTTTTTTTCTTGTTGGAGATAAATTATTCTGCATTTATCTGTTTTCTTTTACTGGAGATAATAAAGTGTTTTGTATACATTATCTGCTTTCTCTGATTGGAGCTGGTAAAGTATAAAGCATTCTCATCCTGCTGTTACCTGTCTCCCCAAACAAGGTGTCCACAAGGTCCAGCGCCTCCCCCCTCGTGGCAACATGGAGGTACTCCACGACCTGTTCAACACACCGCGTGGGAACGTTCTTCATGTACACTCGGCTCACATACTGAAAATGCAGTTCGGGACACAAACGGAATGATGGAACAACCCAATCAATCCACTCAAAGCATCCATCCACCCCACCACATGTCCATCAATCCACCCAATGCATCCATCCACCCCACCACATGTCCATCAATCCACCCATCTATCCCCCCCATCACATGTCCATCAATCCACCCAATGCATCCATCCACCCCACCACATGTCCACCAATCCACCCATCCATCCACCCCACCACATGTCCATCAATCCACCCAATGCATCCACCAAATGCATCCATTCACCCCACCACATGTCCATCAATCCACCCAATGCATCCACCCAATGCATCTATCCACCCCACCACATGTCCATCAATCCACCCAATGCATCTATCCACCCCACAACATGTCCATCAATCCACCCAAAGCATCCAGTGGAGTGATGGCCTAGAGGTAACGCGTCCGCCTAGGAAGCGAGAAAATATGAGCGCGCTGGTTCGAATCACGGCTCGGCCGCCGATATTTTCTCCCCCTCCACTAGACCTTGAGTGGTGGTCTAGACGTTAGTCATTCGGATGAGACGATAAACCGAGGTCCCGTGTGCAGCATGCACTTAGCGCACGTAAAAGAACCCACGGCAACAAGAGGGTTGTTCCTGGCAAAATTCTATAGAAAAATCTACTTCGATAGGGAAAACAAATGAAACTGCACGCAGGAAAAAAAAAAAAAGAAAAAAAAAGGGTGGCGCTGTATTATAGCGACGCGCTCTCCCTGGGGAGAGCAGCCCAAATTTCACACAGAGAAATCTGTTGTGATAAAAAGAAATACAAACACAAACAAATACAAATACCCACTCCACCACATGTCCATCAATCCACCCACTCAAACACCCATCCATCTATCCAACCCACCCACCCCTCTACCCACCCACCCTATCCATCCAACACTCACGTGCTTGTGACCAGCGCCGGCGGCAGCCACCAGACACTGCAGAGTGACGTCATTGCGGCTGGGCTCCCCGTGCAAGGGACGCCACTCCAGCTGCAGGAGAAAGGCCAGCGGTTCTAACTGGCCCCTGAGAGCGGCGTGCACTGGTGCGCAGTGCCCTGCTTTGTCCGGCATTGAGGGCTGGAAAAAATAAACCCCAAAGAAAAGAATGTGACAGATAAATAACTAAAGAACTAAACAAATGAATAAACAAATAACTAAATTTCTAGATAAATAGTTCTGAGTTCTTGTTCTTGTTGCTTGTAGTCAGGACTGTCAAACCATACAAATGCTCAACCGCATCAATACAAAACTGTCACATCTACAAAGAACTACAACAAAAAAACTACCACCACCCAAGACAAACTCACAAAACTAACTAAATAAATAATCAACTTAATATGTGAATAGATAAACATGTAAATAATCAAATATGTAAATAAATGAATTAAGAAAACAACATTTGCATTCTGAAAATTTTCAGAGCAATATTCATTCATTTATTCTATTTTATTCATCTGTACATTGATTAAATCAATCATCCGTTGATCACTTTTCAATGTGTTGCTGTTGCTTACTCACTCATTTTAATCACTGACTTATTAATTCATTGATTCATTCATTTATCTCCTCCCTTTCTTCCTTCCTTACCTTTTCATTCATCTCTTTATTTATTTATTTATTTATTTATTTATGCAAACTATTCAATTTCTTGACGTTGCTTACTCAATTACTTATTCATTCATTGATTTATTCATTTAATTACTTCCTTCCTTCCTTACCTTTTCGTTCATCTCTTTATCTCTTTCTCTATCTATCTATCTATCTATCTGTTTTTGCAAACTATTCAATTTCTTGACGTTGCTTACTCACTCAGTTACTTATTCATTGATTCATTCATTTACCTACTTCTTTCCTTAACTTTTCATTCATCTATTTATTTATTTATTTATTTATGCAAACTATTCAATTTCTTGACGTTGCTTACTCACTCAATTACTTATTCATTCATTGATTTATTCATTTAATCACTTCCTTCCTTCCTCACCTTTTCATTCATCTCTTTATCTCTCTATCTATCTATCTGTCTATCTATTTTCCAAACTATTCAATTTTTTGATGTTGCTTACTCACTCAATTACTTATTCATTCATTGATTCATTCATTTACCTACTTCTTTCCTTCAGTCCTTAACTTTTCGTTAATTAATTTATTCATCTATTCATATGTTTATTGATTTATTCATGTATTCACGCAAACATCTATACTCTATTGGCTGTGCCGACTCACCCTGGCACCGCTCAAAGCGAGCTGTCTCACAATGTCACAGTGACCATAACCAGCAGCGTAGCACAGAGCGGGGATCCCCAGAAGCTCAGAGGTAGCGTGGGGGTCCGCTCCGTACTCCAACAAAAGGGACACCATGTCGCCGAATCCCAGTTTGGCGGCCACGCACAGCAAAGGGGAGTAATACAGGTAGTCGGTTCTGGCGTCTGGGTTAGCCCCCGCTGACAAGAGCAAACGGCTGACCTGCCATGTGAGGGTAATATAGAATGCTTTATTACCATTTCCGATAGAGAAATTAATATAATGTGTGTGGGTTATAAAGAACGCAGAATATTTTTTTATCATTTCCGATAGAAAAATTAATCTAATGTGAAAGTAATATAGAATACACAATACTTTCCGATAGACATCAATCTAATGTGTGTGGGTTATATAGAATGCAGAATACTCTATTATCCCTGTTGGAGAAATTAATCTAATGTGTGTGGGTAATACAGAATATAAAATACTTTATTTAGCCCGATAGAGATTAATGTGTGTGGGTGACACAGAATACAGAATACATTATCATTACCGATAGAGAAATCATTCTAATGCGCTTTTCACATAAACAATACACAAGAACCACAGTCATTCAACATGTATTATATTCTTCCTCCTCCTCCTCTTCTTCAAGATCTGCCCCTACTCCATGTAATATTCCTCCTCTTCTTCTGGACCTCATTTTGATATTCCTACTCCTCCTCCTCCTCTTCTTCAAGATCTGCCCCTACTCATGTAATATTCCTCCTCTTCTTCTGGACCTCATTTTGATATTCCTACTCCTCCTCCTCCTCTTCTTCAAGATCTGCCCCTACTCATGTAATATTCCTCCTCTTCTTCTGGACCTCATTTTGATATTCCTACTCCTCCTCCTCCTCTTCTTCAAGATCTGCCCATACTCCATGTAATATTCCTCCTCTTCTTCTGGACCTCATTTTGATATTCCTACTCCTCCTCCTCCTCTTCTTCAAGATCTGCCCCTACTCATGTAATATTCCTCCTCTTCTTCTGGACCTCATTTTGATATTCCTACTCCTCCTCCTCCTCTTCTTCAAGATCTGCCCCTACTCATGTAATATTCCTCCTCTTCTTCTGGACCTCATTTTGATATTCCTACTCCTCCTCCTCCTCTTCTTCAAGATCTGCCCCTACTCCATGTAATATTCCTCCTCTTCTTCTGGACCTCATTTTGATATTCCTACTCCTCCTCCTCCTCTTCTTCAAGATCTGCCCCTACTCCATGTAATATTCCTCCTCTTCTTCTGGACCTCATTTTGATATTCCTACTCCTCCTCCTCCTCTTCTTCAAGATCTGCCCCTACTCCATGTAATATTCCTCCTCTTCTTCTGGACCTCATTTTGATATTCCTACTCCTCCTCCTCCTCTTCTTCAAGATCTGCCCCTACTCATGTAATATTCCTCCTCTTCTTCTGGACCTCATTTTGATATTCCTACTCCTCCTCCTCCTCTTCTTCAAGATCTGCCCCTACTCCATGTAATATTACTCCTCTTCTTCTGGACCTCATTTTGATATTCCTACTCCTCCTCCTCCTCTTCTTCAAGATCTGCCCCTACTCATGTAATATTCCTCCTCTTCTTCTGGACCTCATTTTGATATTCCTACTCCTCCTCCTCCTCTTCTTCAAGATCTGCCCCTACTCATGTAATATTCCTCCTCTTCTTCTGGACCTCATTTTGATATTCCTTCTCCTCGTTCTCTTCTCCAAGACTTACCTCTACTCTTATTGCTAGCCCTACTCCTCCTTCACCTCTTTTCTACTGTCGTTATTCCTCGTTCTCTTCCTCTTCCTCCTCCGACTAACTACTGCTACTATCCCTACTATTTGTTATTTGTATGTGTATTACTCGTTATTTGTATTTCTTTTTATCACAACAGATTTCTCTGTGTGAAATTCGGGCTGCATCTCCCCAGGGAGAGCGCGTCGCTACACTACAGCGCCACCCATTTTTTTGTATTTTTTCCTGCGTGCAGTTTTTTTTTTAAATTTTTGGTTGGTTTTTTTTTTTAATTTGTTTTGTTT
Organism: Babylonia areolata; assembly: GCF_041734735.1. Classification (NCBI taxonomy): domain Eukaryota; kingdom Metazoa; phylum Mollusca; class Gastropoda; order Neogastropoda; family Buccinidae; genus Babylonia; species Babylonia areolata. Next base: position 17,548,103 of record NC_134907.1, read on the forward strand.
TGTTGTTTTTTTCCTATCGAAGTGGATTTTTCTGCAGAATTTTGCCAGGAACAACCCTTTTGTTGCCGTGGGTTCTTTTACGTGCGCTAAGTGCATGCTGCACACGGGACCTCGGTTTATCGTCTCATCGGAATGACTAGCGTCCAGACCACCACTCAAGGTCTAGTGGAGGGGGAGAAAATATCGGCGGCTGAGCCGTGATTTGAACCAGCGCGTTCAGATTCTCTCGCTTCCTAGGCGGACGCGTTACCTCCAGGCCATCACTCCACTACTCCACTGCTAGCACTAAAAGTGCCTAGTGCTGTCCGTCACCTTGACGTTGGGGCAGAAGACGTTGCGAGGCGTGACGAGGGCTCTGGACAGGCACAGCGAGGAGGCCAAGCACACCCAGGCGGCCTGCAGGTCACGCGAGGAGCAGGGACCGCCCCCAGGGCGACGCATGCCCTTGTAGATGTGCGCCTTGAGCACGTGGTGGCCCAGCTCCACCGTCCGCTCCGGGGACAGCGGGGTCACTCCCGTCCGGGTCAGTCGGAACGCCATCAGGGCGTGACCCAGTCTGGAGAAAACATGGTCGGGTGGGGGTGGGGGGTTAGTAGAATACTACTACTACAACTACAACTACAAGAACAACTACAAGAACAACCTCAGTAAGAACAGAAGCAACACCAGCAGCCAGCTGGACAGAAACAGTCCAAAGGCGTGTCTAACAGACAGGACAGGAGTGATCTACGGCCTGTGTTCCTTATGGGATAAGGGCAAAATAAGGTCTATGGTCTATGTTCCTTTGGGGCTACGGGCAAGAATAAGGTCTATGGTCTGTGTTCCTTTGGTGCGAAGGGCAAAAATAATGCCTTTGGCCTGTGGTTACTTTGGGGCGAAGGGTAAAAATAGGGTCTATGGTCTGTGTTCCTATGGGGCAATGGGCAAAAATAAGGTCTGTGGTCTGTGTTCCTTTGGGGCAATGGCCAAAAATAAGGTCTATTGCCAGTTGTTGCTTTGGGGGTAATGGCAAAAATAAGGTCTGTGTTCCTTTTGGGGCAATGGTCAAAAATAAGGTCTATGGTCTGTGTTCCTTGGGGGAGGGGGTAAGGGCAAAAATAAGGTCTATGGTCTGTGTTCCTTGGGGGAGGGGGGGGGGGGCAAAATAGTCTATGGTCCGTGTTCCTTGGGGAAGAAGGGCAAGAATAAGGTCTATGGTCTGTGTTCCTTTGGGGCAATGGGCAAAAATTAGGTCTATGATCTGTGTTCCTATGGGGCAATGGGCAAAAATTAGGTCTATGGTCTGTGTTCCTTTGGGGCAATGGGCAAAAATAAGGTCTATGGTCTGTGTTCCTTTGGGGCAAAGGGCAAGAATAAGGTCTATGGTCTGTGTTCCTTGGGGGAGGGGGGAAGGGCAAGAATAAGGTCTATGGTCTGTGTTCCTTGGGGGAGGAGGGGGGGGGGTAAAGTAAAGTCCATAGTCTGTGTTCCTTTGGGGGCAAGGGAAAAAAATAAGGTCTGTGTCCTGTGTTCCTTTGTTGCGATGGGCAGAAATAAGAGGTGGCGTCTCTTTTCACAGCACGCCCTCACCCCCCCCGACACCCATCAACGCACGCATGAGCCAACCCACCAAACACCTAGCCACGCTTGAGCCAACTCAACAGACACCCAGCTACACATGTCCACTTGAAAACACACAGCAGGTCTCAGTAGACATTCCCTTAACAATTGTCTTCACTAAGTTATGTGCATCTATCCTGTTCAAACATTGAAAAAAACCTTCCCCAATAGAATGTAAAGATGTTCACGGATGGATGAAATATATATTTAAAAAAAGATCAACCAATTCAGCAACCGATATCAATCAATCAATCAGTCAATCAATGTCTGCTGCCTGTCTATCTTTCCATAAGGATAAGTAAATAGATATACAAGTAAATAGATGTTTCTTATTTACGATGTATCTTTATGGCTAAGGAAATAGTAAATAGATGTTACCTTTTTACGATATATCTTTATGGCTAAAGAAATAGTAAATAGATGTTTCTTATTTATGATATATCTTTATGGCTAAGGAAATAGTAAATAGACGTTACTTTTTTACGCTATATAGTTTCGAGCAAACCATCCACGTAAAATATAACAGGATTGATAGAACAGTACATCGAGATGATGGTGGTGATGAGGATGATGATGAAATTGATGATATTTTGTGGACATTGTGGCAATTTTCATCAATGTATGTGGCCATTGTAACCGATGGATTTTCTGCCACCATTGTGGTAATCCTCATCAGCTGGTGTTGCCATTGCAACTGATGGCATTCTGCGGCCATAGTGGCAGTCTTCATAAATCAGTGTGGTCATTGTAAATGACTGTAAGCACAACGTTATATTTGGTTCATATTGTGTATTAATTACACAAAATATATAATATCATCAAGTACTCCCATTGGGTTTCGTGAAACAAGTCCTGTCCTGTTTTGTCTTGATTTCTTGTCTTGTCTTGTCTTGATCTCAAAGAAGAAGGCACCCAGGAATGAATGATATAAACTATAGGGGGAAATAAAATCAGAGACAATGCTGTTCTTTTTTTTCTCCAATTTACGAATCATTCAGACCAGACACCACGAAACTGTTCCTATACATCCGGGAGGAAACCATACACACAATGTATGCAAAGAAAACGCACAAATACACACACACACACACACACACACACACACACACACACACACACACACACACACACACACACACACACACACACTGAACTACTAAGTTGTTGACTGTAAGCTGTAAAGCTGACATGAACTTCTCTTAGTACATGCCTCCAAACGAAAGAAATTGAAATGGGGTAATAACATAAGCCATGCGGTGCTACCTTCTCGGTTCCTTCTACTACTGTTTGTGAAAGAAGCCCTCAATGCTGAGATGCCAAGGCAGCCAAGAAAGTGCATAAATAAATCAACGAACAAACGAACTAAAGAATAAGATGATCAATAAATGAGTAAATAAACTGCAAAAATTACAAATGCTGAAATCACTAAACAAGCAAAAAGGAATAACCTATCACTTAGAAAACGAAATGAATAATCACATGAGTCAAAAATGAATGAACAGATATTTCAAATGATTTGATAAAATAAACAAACAAATAAAAGAACAAATAACACAACTAATCATGAATGGAAAAGCAATGAAACAAAAGAAACAAAAGAGACTGATATTCGGATAATAAACGAATCAAAACATAAACAAAGGAAAAAAAAAACATAAGCAATCAAAAGAATTAACGCATAAACTACTAAACAAATGCATAAAAGAAATAAGTTAAAAAAAACAAAACAACAAAAACAGACATCTAAACAGATCAATAGATAGACAATAAACACACAAACAAAATAACAGTTACTGAGAAATGTTGAAAATGTAAGAAAAAACAACCAAAAAAATAAATAGGTGAATAAATAAATCAATAAATCAATCAACAACAAAAAAAACAACCCAAAAAACCCCACTAAATAGCTAAACAAATAAATCAATAAATAACCAAATGAATAAATAAATAAATAAATAAACAGATAATGCTGTGAATGTTGGCAGTATGTTCTTGATGCTTTTCGTTAGTCTCAAGCTTACCTGTAGTCCAATTCTGCATCGCTGTTTCGAGAAGAAAAAAAAGAAAAGAAAAAAAAAGCAGACAGAAAAGCTGTTGTAGTCAATTTAGAGGACAAGGAATGCAGCAGAAGGAAGGAAATAAAGGTGAGAGAAAGAGGGGGAACGATAACGATAGTTTATTCAATAAGGCCATGGCCCCATTCGAAGAGGTGACTACATATTTTGTATGAATAAATCTACATAGTGGTATACTCTTACTACATGCTTACACAAGCAAAAGTGTGTTCTATCATGAAACTACTTCTTTTTAATAATGACTTGCAAATAAATATGGCAAAATCGAACATAACGTTATCATTTGTATACTTGCCGAAAATTTCTTGGTCTGCTATAGTATCTCAATTTAATATATATTTGTCTCAAATAATCTACCACAGGACAACATAATACGGAATGGACTTCATCTTCTTTTGTAGATCTACATAACGGACATGCCATATCCAAGAGGTTGAAAGAATAACAGAAATAAAGAGGGGGGGGGATGAAGGAAAGGAGAGAAAAAAAGAAAAGAAGAAAAGGAGAAAAAGAAGAGAGGAAGCGGCGGAAGAAGGACAGAAAGAAGGAAAAAAGAAGAAAAGAGAGAGAGAAAGAAAGGGTGGAGAGGGAGGCCCATGGCCACTCACCCCCACCCCCAAATCCCTCATTCCCATTACCCCCCCGCTCCCTCCCCTCCTCAACCCATCCCCGAAATCCCTCTACCTCCATACTCCCCCCTCCCTCACCCGTCCACACCCCATCCCTACAACACCCTCACCAACTTTTTCAACACCCCCCCCCCCCATCCACACCCCGCCCCGCCACCCCCCCTCACCAACTCTCCCTACCCCCCCCCCCCACACCCCACCCCGACACCCCCTTCACCAGCTCTCCCTACCACCACCACCCCCCTCTCCACACCCCACCCCACATCCGAAATCCCTCTACCTTCATACTCCTCCTTCCCTGACCCCTCCTCAACCCGCTCCGACACCCCCCTCCCCCCTCACAAACTCTCACTATCCCCCCGCCCTGCACACCCCACCCTACCCCCGAAATCCCTCTACCGCCATACTCCTCGCTCCGTCGCCCCCCCCCCCCCCCCCCATTCACCCCCACCCCCCGGAACCCCTTGCCCCCATACTTCTCCCTCCCCTTCCCCAACAATCCCCCCCCACCCCCTCACCAACTCTCCCTACCACCACCCCCCCATCCGACCCCCCGACTACCCCCCCATCCCCACCCCCACCCGCTTCCTCACCGCAGACCACAGAGGAACTTGGTGTTGTCCGAGTTGTCCCTGCGGATGAGCCACTCCCTGAAGGCCGGGTGGAAGAACATGTACCCGCCGTCCCTCCTCTGCACAAGCAGTCCGGAGAGGGTGGTCATCCGGCTGCAGAAGTCCTCCCACGCCATGTACCGGCACGTGTACCCGGAGTTCACCGTCAGGAAGACGGTGCGCAGCGACAGCGGGTACAGCGCCGCCAGACACACGGCCAGAATGCCGGCCACCCTCTCGAAAGACCTGACGCTGGAGAACTTGAGGTTGAAGTGGAGAAGGAACACCTCGGACAGGTTGACGGGGAGCACCTTGTAGCTGGACCCTTTCACCACCAGGTGCCCGCTCTCGATCAGCTCCAGCACCAGCTTCACGTGCAGAAAGCAGCCTTTGCTCAGCCCCTGCAGGTGCGCGGAGAACCTGCTCTGGGAGGCGGGGTCCAGCTTGCCGTACGGGCAGACGTTGGCGCGGAGAGACACGCTGTTGTTTAGGCGGTGGTGGATGAAGTCTCTCACGTCCTTGGCCACCTCCTCCGACCCCTGCTCCCCTCCGTGCGTGTCAAGGACGATGTGGGCGAAGGGTAAAGGTCGGACAATGTCCGCCACCACGGTCTGACAACCCACAACCAGCTTCAGCCAGGGAGGGAGGAGGGGGGCGTGGCGCACCAGGAAGGAGGCGACAGTGTCCCCGTGGTCGGCCCGGTGGAACTCTGCCTCGTTCAACGAGTCCACGAGGATGAGGGAGGGGGAGGAGGGGTCCTGGGGGATCCGGCCACAGGATCCCAGCGTCCTCAGAGGATCCAGGATCCCCTTGACGAAGGAGGCTGAGGGGTTCTGGATGCACCCCTTCAGGCTCAGCAGCTCCTGCAGGTGGGGCTCCTGTTGTGTTGGAAAGACAGCTTCTGTCAGTGTTTGTTGGAAAGACAGTTTCCGTTAGTGTTTGTTGGAAAGACAGCTTCTGTCAGTCAGTGTTTGTAGGAAAGACAGCCTCTATCAGTCAGTGTTTGTTGGAAAGACAGTTTCTGTCAGTCAGTGTTCGTTGGAAAGACAGCTTCTGTCAGTCAGTGTTTGATGGAAAGACAGCTTCTGTCAGTCAGTGTTTTGTAGGAAAGACAGCTTCTGTCAGTCAGTGTTTGTTGGAAAGACAGTTTCTGTCAGTCAGTGTTTGATGGAAAGACAGCTTCTGTCAGTGTTTTGTTGGAAAGACAGCTTCCGTCAGTCAGTGTTTTGCTGGAAAGACAGCTTCCGTCAGTCATTTTTTTGTTGGAAAAGACGGTTTCCGTCAGTAAGTGTTTTGTTGGAAAGACAGTTTCCGTCAGTAAGTGTTTTGTTGAAAAGACAGTTTCCGTCAGTCAGTGTTTGTTGGAAAGACAGCTTATGTCAGTCAGTGTTTGTTGGAAAGACAGCTTCCGTCAGTCAGTGTTTGTTGGAAAGACAGCTTTTGTAAGTCAGTGTTTTGTTGGAAAGACAGCTTCTGTCAGTCAGTGTTTGTTGGAAAGACAGTTTCCGTCAGTCAGTGTTTTGTTGGAAAGACAGCTTCTGTCAGTCAGTGCTTGTTGGAAAGACACCTTCCGTCAATAAGTGTTTGTTGGTAAGACAGCTTCTGTCAGTCAGTGTTTGTTGGAAAGACAGCTTCTGTCAGTCAGTGTTTGTTGGAAAGACAGCTTTTGTAAGTCAGTGTTTGATAGAAAGACAGCTTCCGTCAGTAAGTGTTTGTTGGAAAGACAGTTTCCTTCAGTCAGTGTTTTGCTGGAAAGACAGCTTCTGTCAGTCAGTGTTTTGTTGGAAAGACAGCTTTTGTAAGTAAGTGTTTGTTGGAAAGACAGCTTCCATCAGTCAATATTATGTAGTCAGCAATGAGTCACTGGACAGATGATAAACTAACGACTACAATGAACTAACAACGTCTACAATGACTCAGTGAACTAACAACGTCTACAATGACTCAGTGGACAGATGATAAACTAACGACGTCAGCAATGACTCACTGGACAGACGATAAACTAACGACGTCACCAATGACTCAGTGGACAGACGATAAACTAACGACGTCAGCAATGACTCAGTGGACAGATGATAAACTAACAACGTCTACAATGACTCACTGGACAGATGATAAACTAACGACGTCTACAATGACTCAGTGGACAGATGATAAACTAACGACGTCTACAATGACTCAGTGAACTAACAACGTCTACAATGACTCAGTGAACTAACGACGTCAGCAATGACTCAGTGAACTAACGACGTCTACAATGACTCAGTGAACTAACAACGTCTACAATGACTCAGTGAATAGACGATAATCTAAGGTCGTCTACATTGACTTAGTGAACAGACGATAAACTACCGACGTCTTAAATGACTCAGTGAACAGACGATAAACAATGCCTCAGCGGACAGACGATAAACAATGCCTCAGTGGACAAACGATAAACAATGCCTCAGTGGACAAACGATAAACACTGACTCAGCGGACAAACGATAAACACTGACTCAGCTGACAGACGATAAACGAAGGACAAAGTCACCTGCTGCACCAGGTCCCTGTAGGCCCGCAGTCTGGGCGCCAGACACAGGTAGGCCGCCACACTGTGCACCAAGTCGGGTACCAGACAGGTGATGTTGACGTCCGCCTGACACAGGTGATAGGCCACCACCTGGCCCCCCAACCTCCGCACCACCTCCCCCCAATCCCCCTCCCTCCGCAGATCCCCCACCGTGCTGGGAGCGGGATCCACCCCGCAGTCACTCGGCGACGCTGCAACGACATCTCCACCCACGGATCCCCCCACTTCCTGAACGGTTTTTGCTGACGACGGCTTCGGCGGAAAGTCGCGTCGCTTGGCGCCGGGGAAGTCCGCGTCAAGGCCGCTGTGGACGCTCGTGGAACTCGCCCCGGAATGCCCGTCCCTGGCCTCCCGTGGACTGGGGATTCTGTCACCGTGAGGGATTTCCCAGTAAAGGCCGTCGTGACTTGGAGCTGTGCAAGCCCCGCCATCAGCAGTACCTCCTTGTTTCCCGCTGTCCCCCCCTCCCGCTCCTGTCTTGGGCACCGCCTGAGGAGAACGACCGGCGTTCTCGATGTGGTGGAAGGCGGTTCTGTGGCTACCCTGACTGCTGTCCGAACCGCGCGTCGACTGTCCGCTCCCTCTGCCGGCCAGAGGACGGGAACTCTTGTCACCAGCAACAGGACTAAGCTGAGCAGAGGGCACGGGGCTGGCATTCAGGTTCTGGCTGTTTCGCTGCTGAGGTTCGCTGAGGGTGGTGGGTTGGGCGTTGGTGTTGGTGTTGGTGGAGAGGGTGGTGGGGGTGAGGGTGTGGTGGAAACAGCTGTGGGCCACCAACTGTTCCAGGATGGCGGTCTTGCCGGAGCCGATCCCACCCAGAAGGACCACGCCTGGCTGGCTGCACGTGCTGTCTCCGTTCAGTGCCTGCAAGGGTATATATATATATATATATATATATATATATATATATATATATATATATGTGTGTGTGTGTGTGTGTGTGTGTGTGTGTGTGTGTGTGTGCGTGCGTGCGTGCGTGCGTGCGTGTGTGTGTATGTATGTGTGCGTGTGTGTGTGTGTGCGTGCGTGTGTGTGTGTGTGCGTGCGTGTGTGTGCGTGTGTGTGCGTGTGTATGTGTGTGTGTGTGTGTGCGTGCGTGTGCGTGTGTGTGTGTGCGTGTGTGTGCGTGCGTGTGTGTGTGTGTGTGTGTGCGTGTGTGTGCGTGCGCGTGCGTGTGTGTGTGGGGGCAGTCAGCAGTGAGGAGAAAGAAATTAATAGTAACAACAGTACCATCATGTCCTGCTCCTCCTGTTCCTAATCATCATCATCGTCATCGTCGTCATCATCATCATTTCAAAGTAGTCACCACCACCATCATCGTCATCATCATCAGCATCATCGTCATGATCAGCGTCGTCGTCATCATCATCATAACATAAAAGTCACCACCATCATCACCATCGTCATCATCATTACACACAAATTCTCACTATCATCCTCTTCATCCTCCTCCTCCTCATTACACAAAAATAGTCACTACTATCATCACCACCATCGTCATCATCAACATCATCGTCATTACACACAAATGGTCATCACCATCGCCATCATGATCATCATCATTAGAGAAAACGTCTCCACCACCACCTTCATCATCATGATCATCATTACACCAGAAATTGTCACCACATCATCATCATCACCATCATTATCATCATCATTACACAAAACGTCACTACCATCACTATCATCATTATTACACAAAAATTGTCACCACCATCGTCACCATCATCATCATCGTCATCATCATGATCACCATAACCATTACATAAAATTGTCACCACCATCGTCATTATCATCATTATCATCGTCGTCGTCATCATCATTACAGAAAATGTCATCATCATCGTCATCGTCATCATCACTACACACAAACTGTCACCACCATCGTCATCGCCGTCTTTCTAGAAAACGTCCCACCAAGATCATCGTCGTCATCATCATAATCAAATACACACACAAATGGTCATCACCATCGTCAGCATCATCGCCATGATCATCATCATCATCATCGATACAAAAAAGAAGTCGTCGTCGTCACTGCCCCGATGGTGGTATCAGGGTACAGGACCTTTGACCATGAACCGTTTTTTTTGGGGGGGGTTTCGGAAGAAAATGACGACGACGACGACAGTGACGATGAGGACTGACCTGCTCCATGGCTTTGAAGACCCAGCCCCTGCCCACGAAGAGCGGGACGCCTTCTGGGTGGGGCACCTCAAAGGGAAGGGGGGTCAGCTGGAACTCCGCCACCCGGGGTGCGTTCTGGGTCACTGTCACAGTCAGCCACATGTATCAGTGAATACCTCAAGGTAAACAGATAAATATAACTTACTGTCAAAGATAGATCAGCACTCTATGTTATAAACGTATTCACAAATCTGCTGCCTTCACCTCTACACTCCATCTCGCTCTCTACGATCGGCTTCGGATCCACTCTGTTAATGCATACCCAGATTCAAACACTCGACTGTTGGCCGCCGTTCTTTCTCTGTCTCTGGACCTTGCAATTGGAATGAACTTTCTCTTTCGCTTCGTCCAGTCTCCACACTCAGCTCTTTCAAGTCTGGCCTCAAAACCCACCTCTTCCCAAATTAGCCTCCCTTCCCTGCCTCTTCCTTGTCTTCAGTTTTTCCGGTTTTTGAGTTATGTACGCGTGTGAATGACTGGTGCGAAGGCGATTTGATTTGTCTCTGCACAAGATTCAATGCTATATAAATACCATTATTATTATTATTATTATTAAAGTCAGCCTCATGTATAAGTAAATTCATCAACAGAGTAAAAAGACAAATATAACTCACTGGCATCCACATGTATCGGTGAATACATCTACAAGGTAAACAGATAAATATAACTTACTGTCAAAGTCAGCCACATTTATCAGTAATTCATCAACAAGGTAAACAGATAAATATAACTTACTGTCAAAGTCAGCCACATTTATCAGTAATTCATCAACAAGGTAAACAGATAAATATAACTTACTGTCAAAGTCAGCCACATTTATCAGTGAATTCATCAACAAGGTAAACAGATAAATATAACTTACTGTCAAAGTCAACCACATTTATCAGTGAATTCATCAAAAAGGTAAACAGATAAATATAACTTACTGTCAAAGTCAGCCACATTTATCAGTGAATTCATCAACAAGGTAAACAGATGAATATAACTTACTGTCAAAGTCAGCCACATGTATCAGTGAATTCATCAACAAGGTAAACAGATAAATATAACTTACTGTCAAAGTCAACCACATTTATCAGTGAATTCATCAACAAGGTAAACAGATAAATATAACTTACTGTCAAAGTCAGCCACATTTATCAGTGAATGCACCAACAGGGTAAACAGAAAAAATACAATTCACAGTAACAGTCAGCTTCATGTATCAGTGAATACATCAACACAGGAAAAAGATAAATATAATGCAGTTTCACAGTCAGCTTCACGTATCAGTGAATACACCAAAAAAGTAAAATGACAGATACTAACCAACTATCAGCCACATGTAAATACACAGATATGTAGCCACAATAACGACAACACACCACCACCAACACCCAACACCGGTGTCACTAAAACTCGAAAAGACGCGAAAAGGCGCGAAAAGACACGAAAAGACGTGAAAAGACACGAAAAGACATATGAAAAAAATGTGAAAACGCGAAAAGACATCCGAAAAGAATGTGAAAATGCGAAAAGACACGAAATGACACGAAAAGTGTCTTTTCACATGTTTTTTCAGATGTGTTTTCGTATCTTTTCGCGTCTTTTCGTGTCTTACTTAAAAGACACGAAAACACATCTGAAAAGACATCAGAATAGATATTCCAGGACTTTTCATGTCTTTTAACATTCTTTTCCGGTGTATTTTCGTGTCTTTTCGCGTCTTTTCGTGTCTTTTCGCGTGTCTTTTCGCATTTTAGTATGGCACGGTGTCACTAAAACTCGAAAGACACGAAAAGACTCGAAAAGACGCGAAAAGACTCGAAAAGACGCGAAAAGACACGAAAAGACGCGAAAAGACACGAAAAGACACGCGAAAAAACACGAAATGACACGAAAAGTGTCTTTTCACATGTTTTTTCAGGTGTGTTTTCGTATCTTTTCACGTCTTTTCGTGTCTTACTTAAAAGACGCGAAAAGACATCAGAATAGATATTCCAGGACTTTTCATGTCTTTTCACATTCTTTTCCGGTGTATTTTCGTGTCTTTTCGCGTCTTTTCGTGTCTTTTCGCGTCTTTTCGTGTCTTTTCGCGTCTTTTCGCATTTTAGTATGACCCCCCAACACCAACACAAAGTAAATATACAGATATGTAGTCACACTAACGACAATACACCACCACCACCACCCAACACCAATACAAAATAAATATACAGATATGTAGCCACAATAACGACAATAAACCACCACCACCACCACCCAACACCAACACAAAGTAAATACACAGATATGTAGCCACACTAATGACAATACACCACCACCACCACCACCACCCAACACCAACACAAAATAAATATACAGATATGTAGCCACAATAACGACAATAAACCACCACCACCACCACCCAACACCACCCAACACCAATACAAAATAAATATAAAGATATGTAGCCACAATAATGACAATACACCACCACCACCCAACACCAACACAAAGTAAATATACAGATATGTAGCCACAATAATGACAATACACCACCACCACCCAACACCACCCAACACCAACACAAAGTAAATACACAGATATGTAGCCACAATAATGACAATACACCACCACCACCACCCAACACCAACACAAAATATACAGATATGTAGCCACAATAATTACAATACACCACCACCACCACCCAACACCAATACAAAATAAATATACAGATATGTAGCCACAATAACGACAATACACCACCACCACCACCACCCAACACCAATACAAAGTAAATATACAGATATGTAGCCACAATAATGACAATACACCACCACCACCACCCAACACCAACACAAAATATACAGATATGTAGCCACAATAATTACAATACACCACCACCACCACCACCCAACACCAATACAAAGTAAATACACAGATATGTAGCCACAATAATTACAATACACCACCACCACCACCCAACACCAATACAAAATAAATATACAGATATGTAGCCACAATAATTACAATACACCACCACCACCCAACACCAATACAAAATAAATATACAGATATGTAGTCACACTAACGACAATACACCACCACCACCACCCAACACCAATACAAAATAAATATACAGATATGTAGCCACAATAATTACAAAACACCACCACCACCACCCAACACCAATACAAAATAAATATACAGATATGTAGCCACAATAACGACAATACACCACCACCACCACCACCACCCAACACCAATACAAAGTAAATACACATATGTAGCCACAATAATTACAATACACCACCACCACCACCCAACACCAATACAAAATAAATATACAGATATGTAGCCACACTAATGACAACACACCACCACCACCACCACCCAACACCAATACAAAGTAAATACACAGATATGTAGCCACAATAATTACAATACACCACCACCACCACCCAACACCAATACAAAGTAAATATACAGATATGTAGCCACAATAATGACAATACACCACCACCACCACCACCACCCAACACCAAGAATAACTCTGACACTACCATCACCATCCCCACCAGGACACCTGGAGTGATGGCCTAGAGGTAACGCGTCCGACTAGGAAGCGAGAGAATCTGAGCGCGCTGGTTCGAATCACGGCTCAACCGCCGATATTTTCTCCCCCTCCACTAGACCTTGAGTGGTGGTCTGGACGCTAGTCATTCGGATGAGACGATAAGCCGAGGTCCCGTGTGCAGCATGCACTTAGCGCACGTAAAAGAACCCACGGCAACAAAACGGTTGTTCCTGGCAAAATTCTGTAGAAAAATCCACTTCGATAGGAAAAACAAATAATACTGCACGCAGGAAAAAAAAAAAAAAAAAAAAAATTGGGTGGCGCTGTAGTGTAGCGACACGCTCTCCCTGGGGAGAGCAGCCCGAATTTCACACAGAGAAATCTGCTGTGATAAAAAGAAATACAAATACAAATACAAACAACAACGACGACAACACCACTGACCTATGAAGGAATGTGAGCGCTGTGTGGCCGCGTGTCGTGGCACACTGTGTGAGGTGCTCATGCTCATCAGCGACACCAGACTATCCGAGCTCTCCCCGTCGCTGTCCTCATCCGGGTGGACCCTTTCCACCCGGGGTGCACGCTGCACCCGGTTCCGCTCGCTACCCGACGTGGACACTGTGGTTTGGAACAGTCATGAACAAGTTTGGTTGTGAATGGGTTAAATCGAACAGTCTGGTTGAAGTCCGGGTGGTTCATTTGTCTGAGGGTTAAGGTTAGTGCAAGTCAATCAGTGATTTCTACTACTACTACTACTACTACTACTACTACTGCTGCTGCTACTGCTACAACTGCGTATTCATAATGCCCTACCTCCCAATGATTCTTAATACACTGCCTCCCAATAATTCTTAATGAGCTACCTCCCAATAATTCATAATACGTTTCCCACCAATAAATCTTAGTACGCTACCTCCCAATAATAATAATAATAATAATAATGTACATTTATATAACGCCCTTTCACACTAAGAGCTCACGGCGCTTTACATGAAAGAAAAACATTACAAGTAACATAAAACATTCATGACCACTCTTTCTCAAAAACCCCTCCCCACACTTACTCTCCCTTTCCCACTCTACATATATCCACCACCACCACCACCACCAACTACAATAACCAACACCACCACCACCACCACCAACTACAACAGTAACAACAGCACCACCACCACCATCACCAAAAACCACCACAACAACAGCAACCACCACAACAACATCAGAAACAACACCACCTCCACAACCACCACCAACTACAACAACAACAATAGCACCACCACCACCACCACCACCACAAACAATAGCACCACCACCACCAACAACTACAACAACAACAACACCAACACCACCACCACCACCACCACCACCACCACCACCACGAACAGCAACACCACCACCACCACCACCACAAAAACAACACCACCACCACCACAACACCACCACCACCACCAACAACAACAACAACACCACCACCAACACCAATAACCACAACACCACCACCAACAACACCACCACCAACAACACAACCACCACAACCGACACCACACACCACCACCACCACAACCGACACCACCACACGACCACCACCATCTCTCACCACAACACCACCACCACCACCACCAACACCACCACCACAACACCACCACCACCACCACGACCAACACCACGACCACCACCACCACCACCACCACCAAACACCACCATCTCTCACCACTCAGAGGCGACACAGGGCTGACGTCAGAAAGCCCTCTCTCGTGCGCGAAGTCTCCGTCATCATCGTCGTCGTCGTCGTCGTCATTATCGTGATCGTCACCCTCGTCGTTGGACGACAAGGACGACGTGGTGGACGTGGCCACGCCGACGTGACGACTCACCCCCTCCACCTCCGCCCCCCTCCCTGGCGGCCTCCTCACACTGGTAGCGGGGTGCGCTGCAGGAGGGGAGGAGGAGGAGGAGGAGGGTGGGGGTGCCGCAGGCAGGAGGGAGGGGCGCTGTCCCAGCAGAAGACTGAGCCGTCTGACCAGGTCATGGCGCGCCACGTCTGGGGGAGGGGGAGGGGGCGTGTCCTCCTCTGGAACAGTTCACACCCCCCCCACCCCCCCGCCCCCAGCACATTGATCAGATGGTAACGACAAAACTCCAACAACCCTCCGCTCCCCCCCCCTTGCCCCCCCCCACTCTTCCCCGCGCCTCCCTCCACACACACACTGATCAGACTGAAACAAACAAAATCCCAACAACTTCCCCTCTCTCAACACACACACAAACACACACACACACACATTGATCAGTTTGAAACAACAAAACCCCAACAACCACCCCCCCCCCCACACACACACACATATTGATCACATTGAAAAACAACCAACCCCAACAACCACCCCCACACACACACATTGATCAGATTGAAACATAAAAAAAAAACACAATAAAAACCCACAACGTGCCACTGGATCCTCAAAGAAATAAACCGTTCATGATCTGGAAATACAGTTTAATCCGGAAAACTTACTAACTATTATTCATATGACCGTGAAGCTTCCCCCCCTCCCTCCCCACCTCCCCCCCGCCCCTCCCCCCACAATTTTCAATCAAAATTTGTTTTCAGCGGACACAGTATTTCCAGAGAAAATGACAATGTTAAAGTTTCACCACACACACACATTCTCTCTCTCTCTCTTTCTCTCTCTCTCTCACCATCGCTGCCCCCCAGAGAGTCCCTGCCCCCTGTGGTGGCAGTGTTGGCGGTGGTTGTGCCGCCAGTGGAGGCGGTGTTGGTGAAGTCTGGAGACCCAAGTGCCGAGTCACTGCTGTACCGATGACGCTGTCCATCATCACATCCCTCTCTGAAACTCCGCCTGTCTCTGTGTCCATCATCACATCCCTCTCTGAAACTCCGCCTGTCACTGTGTCCGTCATCACATCCCTCTCTGAAACTCCGCCTGTCACTGTGTCCATCATCACATCCCTCTCTGAAACTCCGCCTGTCACTGTGTCCGTCATCACATCCCTCTCTGAAACTCCGCCTGTCACTGTGTTCCCGAATACCACCACTGTGGCCGCACTGTCCGTCAAGGTTCCGATTGTCCTGCTGTCCAAAGTTTCTTTCACAAGGGTCGTTGTTTAGCTGCACGTGCTGGTGTCCACCGTAATCATGCCCTCGACACCGAGACTGGTCCGGCGTCAGATTCTCAGAGATACCACGTTGTTGTAGTAAGGCACGATCCATGCTGCTGCCATATCCTGACTTTCCTCCGTGTCTGTTGCTCGGAACCATGCAACTATCATCGCTGCTGGAAACCAGGTTCGCTCTCTCACGTTTGACGCACTGATGATGCCCTCCTAAACTCTCGTAATCGTACGACGATCTCAGCGTCTCCGCGACCAAAGGAAAGGACTCTCGCAAGCTCTGACTGCTGTGAATTTGACGTTCGCCGATAAACGAGTGACTGCGAGAAGAACGTTTGCTGTCCGTCGACACACCGGCGCTGTCACTGTTGCAGTTTCGCCGCGGTCGTTCGCCGAATTCTTGCCGAACGGTGTCGAGGTAAGGATGTGCTTGCGGAACTTGGTCGTTCAACCGCTGATGTTTTTCCATTGAACGGAAGCCGTCGTGGTCGTGGCTGGTTGGGCTGGGGATAGGCTCCGAGTCGTCGCTTTCGTTCATGCCGATTTCCAAGGGCCTGTGAGGTGGTGGTGGTGGTGGTGGTGGTGGTGGTGGTGGTGGTGGTGGTAGTGGTGGTGGTGGGTCGGGGTGGAGGTGGGAGAGATAGTGGGTGGGGGAGATGTGGGGAGGGAGAATGGGCTGAATGTAGCGAGGCAGGTTGGGTGTGGGGGGAGGGGGAGGGGGCGGGGGCGTCTTCGTCCCTGAAAGCAAATAAAACAGAATGAAATAAAGCGAAAATAATAATAATAATAATAATAATGGTATTTGTATAGCGCTAAATCTTGTGCATAAACAAATCAAAGCGCTTTCGCACCAGTCATTCTCACGCAAGCATAACTCTAAAACTGAAAAAAACTAAAAAGACAAGGAAGAGGCAGGGAAGGGAGGCTACTTCGGGAAGAGGTGGGTTTTAAGGCCAGACTTGAAAGAGCTGAGTGTGGAGACTTGACGAAGCGAAAGAGGAAGTTCATTCCAATTGCAAGGTCCAGAGACAGAGAAAGAACGGTGGCCAACAGTCGAGAGTTTGAATCTGGGTATATGTAAGTGGAGTGGATCCGAAGCTGATCGTAGTGAGCGAGATGGAGTGTAGAGGTGAAGGCAGGCACAGAGATAGGAAGGGGCTGATTTGTGAATACATTTGTAGCATAGAGTGCTGATCTTGTACTTTATTCGGTGTGAGACAGGGAGCCAGTGGAGATGTTGCAAAAGAGGAGTGGTGTGCTCAGATCTTTTCTTTCTGAGGACGAGTCGGGCAGCAGAATTTTGTATGCGCTGAAGGGACTGAATGGATGAAGCAGGCAAACCAGACAATAGAGAGTTACAGTAGTCAAGGCGAGAGAGAATGAGAGAAACGACAAGTCTAGATGTTGCGTCAGTGGACAGATATTTCCGGATGGAACTGATGCGCCGCAGTTGACAGTAGCAGGATTGACATGTCTGATTGATAAATGTTTGCATGGACAGTGTGTTGTCAAGGACAACGCCGAGGTTCCTGACTGAAGTGGACAGAGGGATGGATGTACTGCCAAGTTTGATTGTATTAGTTGTAATGGAAGAGAGTTTTTGTTTAGTTCCTATGATCATTGCTTCAGTTTTGTCCGCGTTCAATTGTAACTTATTTAGAGTCATCCAATTTTGAATATCCAGGAAGCAGTTAGATGTTTCTTGCAAGAGCGACAACAGTTTTTCAGGTGTATCACTCTTCTGGAGTTGAGTGTCATCAGCGTAAGAATGATGACTGACATTATGGCGGTTGATAATTTCAGCAAGAGGAGCAGTGTACAGTGTGAAGAGCACTGGGCCTAAAACAGATCCCTGTGGGACTCCATGTTCAATTTTAACGGGTTCAGACTGGAAATTATCAACAATGACAGACTGGAATCGATCAGTGAGATACGATTTGAACCAGTTTAGAACAGTGCCGTTGATACCAAATGTATAATGAAGACGGGAAAGAAGGATTGAATGGTCTATCGTGTCAAAGGCGGCTGACAAGTCGAGAAGAGTGAGAAGGGAGATCTGTCCTGAGTCGGACGCTAGCAGTAGGTTATTCAGGATGTGGAGGAGAGTGGTTTCGGTGCTGTGGTCAGCACGATAGGCAGACTGAAATGGGTGGATGAGATTGTTGAAACAAAGGTGATTGTTGAGCTGCTTCAGGACGGCTTTTTCAAGGAGTTTGGACAGGAATGGAAGATTAGAAACTGGTCGATAGTTTTTCAAAATGTTTGCGTCAAGGTTGGATTTCTTCAGAAGAGGCCGGACTATTGCAGTTTTGAAAGTGGATGGAAACGTTCCAGAGAGAAGGGATGAGTTGACAATGTTGGTGATTGTGGGGAGAAGCTGTGAGACACACTGAGAAAAAACAGAGGCTGGTATAGGATCGAGCTCACAGGATTTTATTGTCATTTCTTTGAGGATTTCATGGACATCTGTTTCAGTTAATGGATTAAAGGAATGGAGAGGAGTGCCGTTGAATTGAGGATCAGGATGAGTAGGTTGGAAAGGCATTTGGTCTAAGATGGTACGAATATTCTGGACTTTGTCAAAAAAGAAAGAAGAGAAGACATTGGGGAGTTCAGATAAAGTGTAGGCAGAAGGAAGAGGAGTCTTTTTTGCAGTGCCGAGAAGATTTGACATGATAGTGTAAAGAGATTTGGTGGATGTGGCATCGAGAACTTGAGAAGAAAAGAAGTTTGTCTTCGCTGATGAGATCATATGTTTGACTTTATTTATTTGTTTTCGGAAGATTTGATTGTGGACTTTCAGTTTTGTTGATCGCCATCGCCGTTCCAATTGACGACGTTTGCGTTTTGCAAATCGAATGTCTTGTGTGTACCACGGGGCGGAAGGTCTATCAGGGAGCATGCGGGTAGTGGGGGGTGCATGTTCATCCAGCAGTTGAGAGAGGACAGAGTTGTAGTGTGTAGAGACATTGGTGTGGGAAGAAATTCTGGAAAGGCGTTCAGCAGCTTGAGAAGAAAAAGTGTTAATGTTGATGGATTTCAGGTTGCGACGAGTAACGGATTTTTTGGTTCTGGTAGGTTTTGAAATATTAAGCAAGAATAATACAGCAGAATGGTCGGAAGAGAGTTCGTCAGTTACAGTCACTGACGCAATCATAGCATCGGAGTCACGTGTGATGAGCCAGTCCAACGTATGGCCAGATCTGTGTGTTGGTTCTGTAACGAGCTGAGAGAGAGAATGATTGGACAGAGATAGACATAGGCGTTTGACATCAGAGGAAGTTTGGTTGTTGAAATGAAAATTGAAGTCTCCGAGGATGATAAGTTTGCCAGAACGAAGGTTGTAGTAATCAAGTAATGTTCGGAACTCATCGTGAAACAGAGAAGACGTTAGGTTATTTTTACGACTAGGAGGAGGACGATAGAGACAACAGAAGATGATTGAGTGACCGGGAACATTGAGAGTGACTTCGAGCATTTCAAAAGTGTCATGTGGAAAGGCGTGGTTATTGGAGAAGGAAACGGAAGACTCCAAGATGTCTCTGTAGACGATGGCGATGCCACCTCCACGAGACAGTCGAGGAAGTGACTTGGTTTTGTATCCAGGGGGGGTCAGTTGTTTAATTTTGGGTTCGTGACCTTGTAATTTCAACCAGGTTTCAGTGAGAAATACGATATCAAAATTATTTTCAAAAATATAATCAGAAATATAGTCAGTCTTTTGATCAGGGCAGACAGATTGAGCATTGAACAGGCAGGCATGAAAGAGATCAGAGGCAGGCTGAGAGGAATCTAAAGGTGAAGCAGGTGAGCCAGACAGACAGGCAGCGGAAGGAGACGATGGTGACTGAGCAGTGGAGGACAGTGGGAAGGCAGAGAAAGGTCCGGGAGTTGAGACAGGTGTGTAAGGGGTAGAAAGCAGACCAGGGCCAATCACGGGAGATACACCACATTTTGGAACAGTGTCAGAAAGGACAGTGTCACGGGAAGTAAAGGAGTCAGCTTGAACATGAGTGTTGAGGTTGTCGTTGACAGTCACAGCAACAGCAGGGCTGACATCGGAGACAGGACGATCAGTGCTGGGGACAGAGATCCACAAACGGCGAAGTCTGCCCGCTCTGGTTCCTCTTTTTGTCTTTGCTCTGCCGATGCCCAGGCTGATTATGCGCTGCGTCGTGTCATCGTGTCGTTGGAGTTGTTTTTGCCATGATATATTTGACAGCAACGCTTTGATGAAAGTGACGTTTTCCATGGTGACAGTTGTAGTGCGAGAGCAGAGGTCGGACGGTAAGAGAGGGCAGGGCACGTGAAAAACGGAAAGTATAGTTGACAGGACGAAGGCGGTCGCTGATGCGATAACGAGGGTACGGTGAGTTGCATTCATTGAAGTAAATTTGAAAATTGAAACACTGTTATTATAAAATTGTTCTAAAAAGCAAATAAATATGATAAAACTGTTCCGACCTTTGATGTCCTGGAAATACGACGCACACACACATATAAAAAATGTCCAGATTAAAACAGGGAAAGCACAGATTAAACACAAAAAAAAGGCAGAGGCCAACACAGTGCAGCCAGTGGGCGCAAGAGCAGGTTACTCAGGGAAAGAAACAGCGCAGAATGATGGCAGGTGACAAGTTTTCAGCAAAATGTTGTCCCGTATACAACCCTCTTCACCCTCTCCACGAATGCAGATAGACGTCAGCACCCTGACCCCACCCCACCCCACCTCACACCCGTCAAAGCCCCTTCTCCCACACGTTAACACTCCTGTCCCCACCCCGCTCCCATACCCACTCCCCACACCAACTCCCACATGTATACTATACTAATACATCCACCCCACTCACCACCCCTACCACCACACGAATACTATACATCCACTCCACTCCCGAACCCTACTCCCACACGTTTGTCAAATCCTCTGCCTCCACTTCTCTTCCCACCACCTCACCCACACGTAAACTATGCATCGAGGAATTATCACCAACAGACGAGGGAGGGGAGGGGGGGGGAGGAGTGGGGGAAGGAATTCTCACCAACATACATGGGAGGGGGGAGGGGCGGGGAGGGGAGGGGAGGGGAGGAATTCTCACCAACAGACCAGGAAGAGGGGGCGGGGGAGGAGACGGGGAGGGGAAGGGGAGGGAGGAAGGGGTAAGGAGGGAGGGGGAGGAATTCTCACCAACAGACCAGGAAGAGAGGGGAGAGGGGAGGGGGGGGAGGAATTCTCACCAACAGACCAGGAAGAGAGGGGATGGGGGGGGGGAGGAATTCTGATCAACAGACCAGGAAGAGAGGGGAGAGGGGAGGGGGGGGAGGAATTCTCACCAACAGACCAGGAAGAGAGGGGATGGGGGGGGGGGAGGAATTCTGACCAACAGACCAGGAAGAGAGGGGAGAGGGGAGGGGGGGGGGAGGAATTCTCACCAACAGACCAGGAAGAGAGGGGATGGGGGGGGGGGAGGAATTCTGATCAACAGACCAGGAAGAGAGGGGAGGGGGGGGGGGAGGAATTCTGACCAACAGACCAGGAAGAGAGGGGAGGGGGGGGGGGAGGAATTCTGACCAACAGACCAGAAATAGAGGGGAGGGGGGGGAGGAATTCTGACCAACAGACCAGGAAGAGAGGGGAGAGGGAGGGGGGGGCAGGAATTCTGACCAACAGAACAGGAAGAGAGGGGAGAGGGGAGGGGGGGGGGGGAGGAATTCTGACCAACAGACCAGAAAGAGAGGGGATGGGGGGGCGGGGAGGAATTCTGACCAACAGACCAGGAAGAGAGGGGAGAGGGGGGGGGAAGGAATTCTGACCAACAGACCAGGAAGAGAGGGGAGAGGGGAGGGGGGGGAGGAATTCTGACCAACAGACCAGGAAGAGAGGGGAGGGGGGGGGAAAGGAATTCTGACCAACAGACCAGGAAGAGAGGGGAGAGGGGGGGGAGGAATTCTGACCAACAGACCAGGAAGAGAGGGGAGAGGGGGGGGAGGAATTCTGACCAACAGACCAGGAAGAGAGGGGAGAGGGGGGGGGGGGAGGAATTCTGACCAACAGACCAGGAAGAGAGGGGAGAGGGGGGGGGGGGAAGGAATTCTGACCAACAGACCAGGAAGAGAGGGGAGAGGGGGGGGGTGAGGAATTCTGACCAACAGACCAGGAAGAGAGGGGAAAGGGGGGGGGGGAAGGAATTCTGACCAACAGACCAGGAAGAGAGGGGAGAGGGGAAGGGGGGGAAGGAATTCTGACCAACAGATGAGGGAGTGGGAGGGGAGGAATTCTCACAGCAGACAAGAGAGGGGGAGGGGGGAGGGGGGGAGGGAAGGGGGAAGGGAGGGGAAGGAGAAGGAATTCTCACCAACAGATGAGGGAGGGGGAGGGAGGAGGAATTCTCACAGCAGACAAGAGAGGGGGAGGGGGGAGGGAAGGGGGAAGGGAGGGGAAGGAGAAGGAATTCTCACCAACAGACGAGGGAGGGGAGGGGGAGGGGAGGGGGAGGGAGAGCGAAGGAATTCTCACCAACAGAGGGAGGGGGAGGAATTCTCACGAGGATACCAGGAAGAGGCGAGGGGAAGGGGAAGGGGAGGGAAGGGGAAGGCGAAAATTTCTCACCAGCAGACGAGGCAGGCAGCGAGGAGGAGACATCCTTGCGCGCCGCCGCCGCCGCCGCCGCCCGCCGCTGCGAAGGGACGATGACGTCACAGGCCGCCTCGCAGGCAGAGAGGTCGTCATCGTCATCGTCAACGTCATCGTTGTTGTTGTTGTTATTGTTGCCGGAGGACGGGGCGTGGCGGCGAAAGGACCTGTCCATCATCCTCGGCACGTGCACATCGTGATGACTGCGGGCGGGGATGAGGGCGGGGGTGTCGGGCAGGTCGGAGGCCGACAGCGAGGTTTCCGACATGGACGTCGTGGTCATCAGACAGGCCTGGGGAAAGGTGTAACCTGCGGGGGTGGGGGAGGGGGCGGGACAAATAGTGATTTTGTTTTAATGAAGTGATTTTGCAGTTCTACAAATAATCATATAAATGTAACAGACAAATCAAAATCAAATACGGAAAATACTGAGCTATGTAAACATTGTTTATTCTACAAATAAATATATAAATGTGACAAAACAGGTATATCAAAATCAAATACAAAAAATATTGAGCTATGTAAACATTGTTTATTCTACAAATAAATATATAAATGTGACAAAACAGGTATATCAAAATCAAATACGAAAAATATTGAGCTATGTAAACATTGTTTATTCTACAAATAAAAAATTATATAAATGTGACAAAA